>NW_017806049.1:666449-690161 GCF_001891065.2 Hippocampus comes
ACACACACACACACACACACACACACATTTATTTATTTATTTTTTCCGGAATTTTCAGAAAAGTCCACTTTCATCTCTGAACATCAGACTAATTGTACTTAGGAAGTTCCACTATATATTACAATATGGAATGTGATTTGAAATACAGAAACTACATTTATATTTACAATCATGGTTGGAGATATGGTGGTCCAATGGTCGAGTGGTTAGCTCTTTGACCTCACAGTGCAGAGGTGCAGGGTTCGAATCCTGTGTGGAGTTTTAATGGTCTCCCCGTGCCTGCGTGTGGGTTTTCTCCGGGTACTCCGGTTTCCTCCCAAATTCCAAAAACATGCATGGCAGGCTGATTAACACTCTGAATTGTTCCTAGATGTGAGTGTGAGCAGATGGTTGGATGTCTCTGTGTGCCCTGCGATTGGCTGGAAACCAGTTCAACGTGTCCCCCATTTACTGCCCGAAGACAGCTGGGTTAGGCTCCAGCACTAACTGCGGCCCTTATGAGGATAAAGCGAATCGGAAAATTGATGGATGGATGGATGGTTGGAGACACACCTGTGGATGTCTGTTCCAATATATCTCCACAGGGAAGAAGCTATGAATTAAGAGCCCCGCAGTTATCAGATGTGATGCCACTGGATGTTCCTTTTTCCTGCTTAATCGACAGAAAATCCAACATCTAGCTGGTACAGTTTATGGTGGGAAATATTGATGCACAATAGACACCACGGGACGACATAAGAGGGTGTGTGTGTGTGTTTGTGTCTGCGAACGTGAGTGCATTTATGGATGGCAAAAGTATAAACCTGGGAGAATAGATGACAGGACTGAAGCTTTGCACAATGACCATTGCGAATCTCTGTGTTGTCACAGTTTGTATGCTTTGAAGAACTAAAACGGCAGATATAGGTCGCAAAAAAGATGTTCTATAAATAAAAGTGAGCTAAGTGGAGTGCATTAGAAGTCATTAAGGCATGCATATGTGCCTGACCTTACACAAAACGTGTTAGGCAATAAACACATGCCAGCCAACAGCAAAACAGAATGTACACATACATTCACAAGCACTTTCATGCTACACTGCACCATGTTCCAATGACACAGAAGGACACTTGAAAAGCTACTTGAAGCTATGTTGTCATCACCGATCAGATCACTTCAAGAAAGCCTATATTAGCCTTTGCGTGTGTAATCTTCATTACGTTCGACGAATTGGGACAGCAGCATATTGAACATTTAGCTGTTCTGTACTGTATATTCCAGGCCAACATGAAGCCAAGCTCTGCTGAGATGAAAAAACAGATGTGTCTGAAACTTTAATAGTGTGCACGAGAGGCGAACTGATAAAATTTACCACTCCGCAATACTCCAGCAAGTATCAGTATAACACAACTGCAGGGTCGCAACAATGCAGGACAGTGTTGCAGAGGTGGGAAACTTAAATGCTGGAGAGGGCTGCAATTTGTATTTAAATATAATAATTATAATAATATAATAATCGACACAGAGAGAGAGAGAGAGAGGCCCGGTGGTTGATTGGGTAGCGCATCCTCCTCACGATGCAAATGTGCAGGGTTCGCTTCCAGCTCCAGCCTTCCTGTGTGGAGTTTGCATGTTCTCCCCATGCCTGCGTGGGTTTTCTCTGGGTACTCAGCCATCTTTAGGCAGTAAGCGGGGCACACCCCGAACTGCCAATCGCAACCTCATATGAAGATAACGAAGGTATATATGTGCATCCATTATCTGCTTATTCTCACAAGGGTCGCGGGCGTGCTGAAGCCGACCGCAGCCGTCTTTGGGCAGTGGCAGTGGCGGTTCGAGATCAGTTTCACTGAAGGGGCCTCGCTGGGGCCAGGGGTTTTGATAGAGGGGCACATTCCACCCAGGGCAAAAAAGACAACGATTCAAAATCTTATTTGACTTTTTATTTCCATCAAACTTTTAGACCTTTACAGTGACGATGAAAAACAGTATAATAATCACATTAGTACTGAATTAAGTGCTGATAAAAAATTCATATCGGTGCCGATCTTGTGGAAGAGTCTTAAACTGCCCCTACTATTACAGCAACTGGATTCTGCAATTTTGGTTATTTCTGGCAAACCGTCCGAAGTGATTCAAGATTCAGCGCTTTTGACCTCCTAGTCACAATACTAAGTCCACTAAGATTGCTTAATCTATTATCATTCATAGTGGACATGAGGTATGTTTGCCCAAGATTGAATGTGGAAAAACTACATTCTGCATTGCCGGGTCTTTACATTTGCTGATGTCTGTGGAGAAAGACAAACAAAACAGATATAAACATAATTTCTGCATGGACACAGCTAACCTGTTACACTGTTTAGGCACTCAGACACACATAATTGTCTAAAATATATTCATGAATGCTATGTATTAATTGCATTAATTCATGTATTTATTCATTTATTGTATTCAGTAAATATAAATTCATACATTCTAAAGCCTGACTAGGGACTAAAATTGCAAACGCACTGAAGCTCGATGTTTTACATGCATCTAATTGGCCCAATTTAAAAAGGCAATGTCTTATATATTGTTCCTGTTAAATAAACATTAAAAAATAAAAAGGGATATTTAAAAAAGTTACACATACGCAGACAGTCTCAGTTTCCTCATTCTCAGGATCTTCATCTGTCTCTTTTTGCTGCTCTGTGTCCTCTCTGAAAATCAGTTTCTCCCGTTTCCTCTGACTCGTCCTTTGTGGTGCTCTCAACTTGCTCCTCTTTAGCTCTGTCACCACCATCATCTGGCTCTGTGTCAGTGTCTGAATCATTTAGTTTCTTTTTCATATAGAAAAAGGATGGAATGCCCTTTTTTCTTTTCAATTTTAACTTTAAAATTTTAACAGTGAAGAGGAGTTACACTTCAGCAACCCTAGTGTTGCGGGCTTGCTTGGTTTTCTGTTGTGGTCTTACCTTGACAATATAATATCACCCGGCGTCGTGGTAATCTTGGGACTGCTTCTCTGGGGGCTGCTTCTCCTCTTCGCGCTCGTCTTTTTTCAGTGGCGCAGCGCACTAAAAGGTCCGACTAGAACAGGGGTGTCAAACTCATTTTTGTGGCGGGCCACATTGTCGTGATGGTTTCCCTCGGAGGGCCGTCATGATGGTGAATTTTGTGAAACCATTTAAATGTTTAAACACCTCCACGTATTACATACACAGCGCACAACAAATTGATGGAAAAATAGTTTTAAAATCAAATGTCAAGAATGATGACTTGTTTCAACATTGTTTACATTTATATAATAAGGGGTTTGGTCTTGAGAAAATGCTTGCAATGTCATATTCTGTTATGGATTACATATGACAATTTGAAATGTTGGTTCAGACTTTAGCAAGCATCATGCTTGATTTTCTTCCACGGGCCACATAAAAATGGTGTGCCGGGCCAGA
The DNA here is from genome assembly GCF_001891065.2 of Hippocampus comes. Taxonomy (NCBI): domain Eukaryota; kingdom Metazoa; phylum Chordata; class Actinopteri; order Syngnathiformes; family Syngnathidae; genus Hippocampus; species Hippocampus comes. The sequence goes on from NW_017806049.1 coordinate 669,866, forward strand.
TCTGGCCCCCGGACCTTGACTTTGACACCTGTGGAGTACAATGTTAAGCCAGGCATTTTAGTTCCACCTTTGGCGTCGGCGACTCGGCGCTACTGTATAGTCTACATTCGGAGAAGGGGGGGGGGGGGCTCAGGGTGTGGTCCAGAATCAGTGCTACAGTGGCACTGGCCCTTGTTGGCCCCTCCCCAGAACCGCCACTGGGCAATGGGCAGGGCACAACCCAAAATGGTTGTCAGCCAATCGCAGGGCACACTCAGAGAAACAACCATTCACGCTCACAGTCACCTGTGAGTGTGAGTGTGACAATTTAGGGTGTTCCATTAACCTGCCAACTATATTTTTGCCGTGTGGGAGGAAACCACGCAGGCATGAGGAGAACATGAAAACTCCACACAGGAATGCCGATATGTTGCGAGGCTGATTAAAAAATGACTTTGCATACTTGAGAAGTTCTCTGATTTTTTAAAAATAAAAATATAACACAGTAGTGTTGCACGGTAAAGATATGTATTCAATATAGGAATTAATTTTCCCGTCCATCCGTTTACAGCCCTTTCTCCCCAGGCCCGTTGTAGCACGGTGCACGACTGTAGAGGTTCACATTTGGCAAAAGCAATGCAGCCATGAGCCAATTCATTTTGCAGAATCGAAACTTTCCATAACCATCAGAAGTGGAGGTTGCGGAGTGAAGGAAGTGTTCCTCATTACTCAGATGTCCTCAGGATAAACCCTTCTCCACTTGCTAAAGCTTTAATCAGTTAAATACTCATATTTCACACAAGATTTGCTACTTTGATGTTGTAACGCCATGCTGGTTCAAGAGAAGTTCAGTGTTTTCCTTTAAGCATATGTTTGGTCTGCATAAATAAATGTGTGTACAGTACACGTTTACTGAATGCCTGAGTAAGGTGGCACTTTGTTCACTCCGAGATGGCCTATAAGAACAAAGCCTTGTGTAATTTTTCCCTACGATAGGAAATTCCGCACTCCTCAGAAACAATTAGCTGCATGAAACTGCAGTAAATATGTACCATCAGTGTAGTTTTGTATTATTATTATTATTATTATTATTATTATTATTATTATTATTAATTTATTTATTTATTTTTATTATTATTTTCAGACTAAACACGTTTGTGTTTGAATCATAATTTACCATGAAATCCGAACATAGCCAAACCCCCTGGAGCTAGATTGGGGTGGCGACTCGGACTTCCCACAAATTCCCTCTGTTGCCAGAAAGGAAAAGTGAAAGGAGAGCTGATAGATTTTTTTTCTACTTTGTATCGTAATATATTTTATTCAGAAAAGAGAATGAATCAGACCTGATTTTCGCCAATATACCAGTTGAGCGCGGATAGTTTTTCATCTTTGTGTGTGCCCTGCGATTGGCTGGCAACCGGTTCAGGGTGTCCCCCGCCTACTGTCCGAAGACAACTGGGATAGGCACCAGCACACCCCGCGACCCTTGTGAGGATGAAGCGGTTCAGAAAATGGATGGATGGAAGGATGGATGTGACAGTCATAAGGGCCCTCCAAATGAAATGAGTTTGACAACCCTGCACTAAATGTTTCTTTGTTGTCAAAATATTTTCTTTGGCAAAGAGGTTTAAGGGACTGATTCGTGTCAGATAATTGAATGGATGTTATTTGAGTCCAACCTTTTGAACGCACTCGCAATTTAAATGAAAGACGCATTTCTCCTCCTCCAATTTGGTCAATATTTTATCAGTGGCATTCCCTCAGGGCCTTCAAGGCCTTCTCTGCAGGTACAAACACGATCAGAAACACAGTCCTCGATTTGCAACTTCAATGAAGTGGAAATAATTTATTTCCAACAATCATTTGTCTTCATTTCATTGCGTATGTCTTGACCGCAGGTCTTCCACTCTTTTATGGGTTTTTGTTTGTTTGTTTGTTTTTTTGGGGGGGGGGTCCAAATCAGATTTCAACTTTCATTTGTTGCCATGCACATATTTCGTCCAATGCCGTTCAGCACACACACACACACACCAGTGAATTTGCTGGTTCTTCTTTTAGCCAATTACCTGTAGATTGAAGATTGACCTCCGAGAAGCCAGTCCACAGGCCCTTTGACAAGTGAGTTTATCCAATCTGTTTTTGTAATTTCAGAGTAGTTTTATGGATAAGTGTGCAACGTTGCCTACACTGACACATAGGAGCTTTTGCATTAGCATCTCTGGTGAATATGATGGTTGTTTTTGCTTTATTTGAAGTTTTCATATTGATAAAAATTGATAATGACGTACTATATTGTACTACAGAGATTTGGAGTTCTTAAGGCGATGCATTGGAAGATAAAGGTAACAGTTTTTGTTTCTTTTGGTAATATCCTTAAATATAAGAAATGATCCTTTTTAATGCCACACATTGCCCTCTTTCGTATCGATGTGTGTGGGTGAGAGTGCTTGGAAGGGAGATTATCCAGACAATCGTCTGTGAATCTGCATGGGGTTTAAGAACAGTTTTCGTGTTTCGCAATGCTCTGAAAGTACTCATAGTTCTATCTTTTTTTTTTTTTTTTTTTTTTGAGGAGGGGGGGATTATACTGTGACGTTATGGTGTTATTAAGAGGTCATTAGATCATAAATACCCACTGAAGGCCCAGGTCCAAAACTCACAGTCTGACACTGTTTTTTAATTTTATTTTATTTATTTATTTATTTTTAAATCAATAGTAATTTTAGAAAAGGGAACTCCTTTCACATAAAGCTAAAGCATATTGTTGGTGTTACTATGTCAAGCTCCACAAACTATGTTGGTAACAGGGTGTTGTACCTTGCTGTTGCTGTTTATAGTCCGTAGCCTAATTCTTCTCATAAATGTACGCTAAGTACTTAACTCATGACCTTGCTATGTTAAATGAGCTGGGTTATTATTGATAATCACTTAAGGAGTTTAACAGTGGCTCAGAATTAATATGCACATAATACGTTCAATTTCGGGATGGCTGGTGTTGCATAGAAAATGCATGATAGTGCGGTACCACTGATTGAACATACCGTGAGTGAGTTACAGAAATGTTTGTCCTTGCTTGAAGCAAAATATTCCTCTAATGCCTTTTTTTTGACCTGCCTAATCTTGTGGCTTCTCCTTGTATTACAGTCCACCAGCTGCTGCTTCCACCACACCACAGATCATGCCAGTCCTCTCTCATGTCAAACAGATTTATTTCCTAGTGATAGCAGTAGTAGTAGTGGTAACATTGAGCAGTCTACCAACTGTCCAACGATATTGCTTTGATAGAGTCAGCTCTGTGCACATCCGACACACTTTGTATGATTGAGAGGGGCACATGGCTTGTATCGCTTCAGTCTTCCCCTCGCTGTTTGTAAACACTTTTTTTTTCCCCAGTCATGTCTTTATGTAATGTAAAACAATTTGGCACATTTTGGTCACAACCCTGCCTACGTAGATAAGTTCAATGTAAAAATGAATCATGTTGCATTTCCTTGTGAAAAAATAGCTCCAAAAAAGAGCTTTCCTGGCTGTTTGGTTTCTCTCAAGAGTTTGTCATTGCTCTATATGCTCTATCATAGCTGTTTGGGGTGTAACAAAAAAATCGATTTGAATCAGAAAATCAGCCTGACGATTTTCCTCCAGTGGTGAAAGCACTGCGGCTGCCCTCCAACTCAGCTCCGGCGGAGCATTGCCTGCGGCCACACTCCGGACCTGCTCTGGTGACCCAAGTCCTACGGCCGCCGCGCAAGCCTGCTCTGGTAGCGTAAGCCCTGCGGCCACCTCCCGAACCAGCTCTTGTGACGCAAGCTCTGCAGCTGCCCTCCGATCATGCTTCGGCAGCGCAAGCCCGACGGCCACCCTCTGATCCTCTTCCAACGGAGCAAGCTCTGCAGATGTTTTCTGACTCTGCTACAGAAGTACAAGCCCAGCATCCGCCCGCTAACTCTGATTGAGCACTCATTTGAGGACCGCGGCAGAGTTATGCGCGGTCTCTCGTTATTTTTTTTTTCCTTGCTTATAAATTGTCTGTTTTAAAGCATTGGTACTGACAATAAAGATAATTCTAGAGCAGGGGTAGACAATCCTAGTCCTCAAGGGCCGCTACCCTGCACGTTTTCCATCTCTCCCTGTTGCAACACACCTGATTCTATTGATCAGATCATCAGCAAGCTCTACGGAAGCCTGATATTGAACTTGTTCATTTGAATCAGGTGTGTTGCAACAGGGGGAGTTGGAAAACCTGCAGGATCGCGGCCCTCCAGGACTGGGATTGCCCACCTCTGTTCGAGAGTAATTTAAAAAACTTTTTTTTTCATTTATTTCAAACATTTTTATTCAACAGCACAACATGTAGAACAATAGAAAATAACACAGTGAAGTCCGAAAAATGGGTTCCTCAGGAAAAGCGAATATGCATTGAAATGAAAATATAATTTTAAGTTATGATCTTGCAAATGGAATTGAAATTATTGTTACAGTACTTCCAAATGTGCATGATCAAAAGATGACACGGTTTGATTGCTGCCAGCTACTTTTGCCGCATTCGAGGAAGGCGAAAGTCAGACATGTGAAGTAGAACGCCCTTCTGAACTTGGAGGTCCAAGTCGCAAAGTCGGGAAAAAAAAGACCTAACCCAAAGACGACTTCATGGAGCAGCTTCAATCTGACGTCACTCGACAATGGCGACCACGATGAAGACACAGACCGTAAATGGCAAAACATAATTTACAAGATTATACAAATACTGTATATTGATCTTTCTTTCTTGATTATTAGATTAATGAAGCTTTTCAAAATAACTTTATATGGAATACAACGTGATTTGTACTGACTCAGTGAAGGCATGCCGCTATCGCTATGCATGAAGTTTTTAGGTCAAAATAAATGAAATGCTTTGAAGATACTTCTTTATTTATATAAATTAAGGAGCTTTGAAGATAAGATACTTCTTTATTTATATAAATGAAGGAAGTTATGAAGGTTTGCTGGAGGTCAAGATTTGTCGTGATGAACGAGAACAACAAACACTTTCCCAGAATCAGCCTCTTTGTTGTTTACATTGGCCTCGAATGCTTTGGGGTCAGAACTGGGACAGCACACAAGAACGCGCACACACACACACACACACACACACACACACACACACACACACACACACGGGAAATGGGTGACAAAATACAATGTCTAATGATGAATAAGTATTGACTTGAAAAATAAGCGTTGACTTAAATGCACACATAACACTAGAATAAACCCAGTCACTGTTGGCTCTGTTTCAGCTTGTTGGAGACGGGCGGGGAAGGAGCGTTTGTCAAATGGGGTGGTCTGGTTAGCTCTTTGATTGACAGCAAACAGCCCAGTTCCCTTACAAATAGAGGAAAGGTTGTTTCATAAGTCTGTTACTTTACAATATGTTTGGAACTGTCAAGTTTAGCAAGATACAATAGGTTTCACTTGAAAGGTGAAATCTTCAAGTTTTCTGTCAGACTATTTTTACTTTTTGTATTAAATGTGGTTTGCATTGATTTCATTTACTGATAATGCTGTTCTCCACAAAGAGAAGGCATTTTGTGTTTAAGAGTTTGATAAGAATGGGTCATGCAGACAAGTTGAATGCGGATTGTTTTTCCTGGTGTTTTCCTGGCTTTGTAGGTGCACTTTTGTTCTTGTAAATAAATATTTTTGTAATGGAGTTGTGTTTGGTGTCTATGTTTGTGGGATCCGATCACTATTCGGTTTGTTCCTGAACTGTGACACCTATGTTGAAACCTCACCTTGGGCTGTCCTGTGTGGTTTGTGTATGACCTACACTCACACATGAATGGTCTTTCGGCATGGACTACCCCGCATCTCTCCCTAGGTCGGGGGTCGGCAATCTGTGACTCGAGAGCTGCATGCGGCTCTTTAGCGCCACCCTAGTGGCTCCCCGGAGCTTTTAAAAAAATGTTTGAAAATGAAAAAATGATGGGGGAGGGAAATATATTTTTTGTTTCAATATGCTTTCTCTAGGAGGACAAACATGACACAAACATTCTTAACATTTTCCAATGCTGTAAAAATGTGTCGAATAAATATTACATTTCAACATTTCTGTCAACAGAGATATGCGTCATAGCCTGCGACACACGTTTCTATTAGCAGGACGGGATTTCAGGCAAATGGCTGTTGTAAAAAAAACAAACCAAAAAAAAAAACGTGTTTCATGTACAATTCATTGAGGATACTGGCAAAGAATGGGAATCTGAAGGGCCGAGAGATAGAGGTAAGATCGGGCCGCCCGAGCCCGAGCCCGACCCGAAATTCGGGGTCGGGTCGGGCCTTAAAATGTCAATCATTGCCTCGGGTTCGGGTCGGGTCGGGCTTCTCTCTCGCTGATTTTTTTTTTTTTTCCGAGGCCGTCAATAGTTTTGGCTGCGAGAGACCGTGGTTCGCACAACAACAGAAGTCGCCTCGTCACATCACGTAGTGTACTAAACTCTTGCAATGACAATTCAAAGAACTCCTTCCTGTCTCTGTCTATGATCCACCCATCATTATTCTTTTTTGTCTCTCTGCCTCTCTCTCTTATTTCTTAAGGACGTACTGCTGCGGTGATTTACGGCCCATTTTTCAACCCGTCAAAATGACGGACAGCCTTAAATTTTCCCCGTCCATTCTTAAAAAAAATCCGTCAAATGATAGAAAATTGTCGGTTAATGTAACCTCTTCAGAAACAGAAATATAAAAGATGTTAATGTTTATACAGTCTTGTTTAACTTAGATTTCGTTACAAAAGGCAGGCTTTGTTGTCAGAAATCACCCCTCCTCCTCCCGAGTCCTCACAAATAAAATATGAAATGTCGGGTTTGCTTCGGGCTCGGGCCTGCAAATCAAGCTAAGTGATCGGGCTTGGGGCGGGTCGGGCTTAAATACCCTCGGGCCGGTTCGGGTCGGGCTCGGTTTTTTCGGACCGATCTTATCTCTACCGAGAGAAGCATTTTAAAATGGTACACGTGAGCTACGATAGTTAACACGCCGCAAAAGTGCGTCCCATGCCTCATCGTCAGGTCTCAACGAAGACAGGCAGTGATTTTCACAAACTCTTGTGTCTACTTTATTTTTCTGTTTCATTCATCTTCGGGGCCGTTGTGGATGTTGCTCACTACGCCATGCATGTGTAAGTGTATGCGTATGTGCGCGTGTGTAGTAACGATCTTGATTTTCGATCAAAAAAGGTTGGGCACCCATGCTCTACAGGATGCACTGCAAAGAAAAAAAACATTTCATCATGAAGGCTCATTGCGCATTTGTAGCCCAACATTTCAACATTTTGGGTTGGGCTCCAGCCAGCTGAGAGGAGAACAAGCAGTATAGAAAAGGATGGCTGAAGTTCATAAGTTCATCGAGTGTATTTCCCCTCCTTTTTGCATGATTATGTCAGCTGTGTTAATTTTGATGGTGAGCCACCATATGACCTACAGTTTACTTTCAGAGACATGACCTGTATCTTGGCTCTTAGAATGCCTTTTCTGAATGAAGCGAAATAACATTCAACAATTGTACCCCTAAAGTAAAGAACACATTAGATTTTTCTCAATTTCATAATATAAAGTCAATGTTCGAAAGTTAAAATATGTGGGAGGGGGTGGGGGGCGGGGGGACACAAAAGGATGAGGGAGACATGATGGATTAATGGAAAGAACTAAGGGTAAATGTTTGTGAAATGTGAAAATAGGACAATGAAATGAGAAAAAAATAGAAGAGCTGTGAGCTTAGGGTGGGAACATATTTTACTGGCAGTCCACACCACATTCACTAGGGAAGTAGACACGGAAGAAGCTGTGGAACAATGGAGGGAGGGAGATACTGTGCACAGAAAAGAATTCTGAAAATGTCAGCAGAGCAGCAAAATATAGATGATGTGGGAGCTGGTGGGGGGGGGGGGTAGAGGAACACTGACGTAAAAAACTAGTGTGGGTTCTGCAGAGAAGAGAATACTTATGAGAAATGAAATAATGGAAAGTGGGTGGTTCCTTTTAAAAAGTAAAACTTTTGGATTATGAGCCTGTTTTTATTTTCCCACCCTCACCACCCATGTCAAATGATGAATTTACTATGGCTTATCACATTTTTCAGTCCATTTTGACAGATTGCACTCAATCCTGATTACCGCCAGACATGTTCAATCAAGAAATCTTCTAAATAGAACGTGTCTGACGAAATGAAGTCGGCCAGTGAATCGTCTGCACAGATTACCCCAACAGCACAGCGACAAATCACCCATGGTTGCACAAAGGAACCCAGTATGACATTTAAAGAACTGCTGGCCTCCCTAGCCTCAGTTAAGGTGTGTTCATGATTCAATGAGGAAGGAACTGGGCAAAAATGGCATCCATGGCAGAGTTCCACAGTGGAAACCACTGCTGAACAAAAAGAAAATTAATGATCGCTTACTTTGAAAAACACATCAGAATGATTTTTAATTTTGACTTTTAACTTTTTTGAAGGTATGTGTCTGGTTGTGTATCTGGCCTAAATGTTAGAAAGGAGCGGCTTTGTTACTTCAGGACCTGGATGACTTGCTTTGATTGATGTAACCATGAATTGTGCTCTTTACCAGAAAATTCTGAGGTAGAATGTTTGGCCATCAGTTTGTGACCTCAAGCTGAAGCGCATTTAGTTTATGCATTATGACAACAATGGAAAACTACGGAGCCCCAAGGGTGACATGGAAGAAGAAAAAAAAAAAACCTTTGCATCCGCTCTCAAAGTCTTCAGAGTCCAGACATGAATCTGATTGAAATGCTGCGGCATAACCTTTAAAAAGCCATTTATATCCGACCACCCTTCAGTGTTGATGAATTAAAGCAATTCTGCAAAAAAGAGTGGGAATAATATCTCAGAAATGGAAAAGACTCATTGCTAATTGTAGAAAACGCTTGACTTCAGTTGCTGCTGCTGAGGGAGGCCCAGGTTTGAGATTTAGGTGGCAACAACTTTTTTCACACAGTGCCTTAAAGGTTTGGATTTTTTTTCTCCCTTAATTTTAATAATAAAAACCATTTAAAAACCATTCTGTGTTTACATGTGTTGTCTTTGAGTAACATTTAGAGCAGTTTGATGAGATGCAAAAAAATAAATGAAAAAATCTGGAAGAGGCAAACGCTTTTAAATAGTCTGGTTAGGATCAAAAGTCCTGATTTTGAAACAGTGGGAATAACCCGTTTACATGCATGATTGGACAGATGTCATGATAATTGTGATCGATTGGAAAATACAGATGGAAATAGGCAACGTTTAGATAATTGTCAAGAACTCGACACAGGTGGTTTGGACTCAAATGGATGACACAGAGGGTAAAAAAAATTTTAATCCAAAAACAAAAGCGAAAAGGTCCGGTACATTATGGCTATGACTATGAGGAAACATGCTGGAACATGACATGAAGAGAATTGACGATCTGGCAATTAGACAAAACACCTGATACAAGGTTTGATTGGGATGAGAATCAGATGAGGGTGAAAGAAACAGGGAGCAGGTGACGCAGACGAGGAAGAGGGCGGGGTGGCAGAGAGCAGGCTGCAGATCATGACAATAATGTCATGACATAAATAGTCATTCCCGCTTCTACTTTCAACGGTCAAGAAAACATTCATTTTCAGGTCTCTCACTACAGTAATAAAACAGAGAGAGATTCCTCCTCTCTCCAAAAGTGTGGTTTTGTGATGTGTCTTGAGTTTCAAACTTATACTATATGTATGTATGTATGTATGTCTATATACAAACTATTATTGTTGCTGTAGAGACAGATAATAATGTGAAAACACTGCAGAGAAATCAATGTGTTCAAGTTAGTCTTGCTTCGCGAGTGGCAATCTAAAATGGCCACCGGTGACTTCACTGCTTGAGACGGCGAGTAAGAGGCATCGCCGCGCATACAAGTATGTCCTGTACTCCAAAGTCCAGATTCCTTGCAGCTTGAGGATTCACAGAACACCAGCCACTGTCCCTTTCAATGGAGGTAAGTTTATATGCCCACAATATTGCAGTTAGAAAAGGGGTTTTAAAAAACAGAAAATGGGCTGATTCGAGTTTTTGCACATGCTTAAATGGTCTTTCAAAACCCGACTATTCTGAATAGTCGGGTTTTGAAAGGGTTACTGACTTCATGTAAACGCCGTCAGTGGTGACAGGAAAACAAGGAAACAAGTGAAGGAAGATGAGGTGGAAATTTAAAGGAGTAGAGTAATGGTACACAATCTGTTTCACACGCACGCACACACACACACACACACAATGTACAATCATTTATCAAGTGATTTTTGACTGGTACTCATAAGAGGCAGCACATAACTCCTACTCTGGCATCCCTTCACTGGCTACCTTTGCATTTGAGAGTTCTTTTTAAGATCCTATTATTTGTTTTCAAATCTTTAAATGACCTCGTGCCACCTTACCTCTCTGAGCTCATCCGCCCTAACACACCTGCCCGGCGCCTCAGGTCTGCGGACCAGACATATTAGAGGTACCAAGAACTAAGCGGAAGCTCAGAGGGAATCGAGCCTTTTCCGTCGCTGGTCCCTCTCTTTGGAATGACCTCCCACTGAACATTCGACAACCCACGCTGCCCCCCCCCCCTTGCTGCCCATCTTTGAAATTCGTCTCAAAATTCATTTTTATTCTGTGGCTTTTGACTCAGTATGAGACTTGATTTTTAGTTTGACTGATTTAGTGCTTTCTACTGTCTTTGTTATTAATGTATTGTTTGTTGCTGTATACATGACCTTTGCTCTATGTACAGCACTTTGTATACAGTGGTGGTTGTTTTTAAGTGCTCTATATACACAGTTGAGTTGAGTTGAGTTGTATCACAACATCACTGTCTCTCAATGGTCATGTGTTGCTCCAATTCTGCTCTCAATTTTTGCACCCTCAACAAAAAAACAGCATAATTCTAGGATGCTAAGTGACCATGCATCCATTCACTATCCAAACCATTGGTGTACTGGAGCATATCCCAGCTTTTTTGGACAGTTGGCGGGGTATATCCTGAACAACCCTGCATACTTGTGGTTCGGCGCCCACAGATTGGCAAATTGTAAGATTTGTCTCTCTTCTTTTTTTTCCCCCTCTATATATATATATATATATATATATATATATATACAGTGAAACTCCTCTAGAATGAAACCTACATGGGCGAAAATACCGCCTAATGTGAAAAAATCTTCATGCATTAACACCATTCCCATTCTCCTGCCCCCCAGACGACGAAAAAAAACCCTGTTGCGTTATACGAAATCATTTTCTCTGCTCCAGCCTCGCGAAGACATTCACTACAACGAAGTCTAACCCAACAGTGACCTCTACTGCTTCGTTCGGAAACGGCAACAGCAACCACCACACTGGTTTACATAGTGAACGATGTTTATTTCGGTCACAGCTGCGAGTTTTGTGGCTGGCTTTAAAAGTTGCATGACATCAGCTGAGCAACCTGTCTTGGGTGGCGATCGAGGGGAGGTCGAGTTAGAGACAGTGAGATGGTGGAAAGAAAAGCCACTGGGTCCAGGAAGTATTTGTTATTGTTAGATTCAGACAAGCATGGACATTGCATTGCTAAAATGGCTACAAAACGGACCCTTTGATGTCAAGCAGCTAAGGCAAAAGCTCTGATGCTGGGAAATTGATGTACCGGTAAGTGAAAGTGAATGCTGATCGTAAATTTCGCAATTTCTTTCCTTTTTTTTCCTTTCTACACTGACAATATGAAGTGTCAAATAAGTGTGTGGTCATACTTATGCACTATTGGAATAAAAATAGAGTACACATACGTTTGTGTGTGTGTGTGTGTACACATTCGTGTGTGTGTGTGTGTATGATTTCGTTGTAGAGAAGTTTCACTATATATATATATATATATATATACACACATTTTTTTTATTGTAGGGGGTTCCCCATTTTCCCAGGATTTTTTCCCCATTTCCCGTTTTCCATAGAAAATGTACATTGAGTATTGGTTTTTTTAATTGTTTGGGTTTTCAAAATAACAAGGTTTCTTTTTTTTTTTTTTTTTTAATTAATCAAGGGGCCACTCAAACTGTAAGCCACATGCGACCCACAGGCCACACATTGTCCACTCCTGCCCTATATTGTATTATTGTGTTCACGAAAAAAAGAAAAACTGTAACTGTAATTGTTTAAATCTTGTGACTGCTTGTTCGCGGATAGTCTGCCAGCAAGTAGCTCACAACATTTTAAAACAATGCTCAAGACAAATGGAACTGACCTATTGAGCTACAAAATGGAAGGTTTCATTTTAGCTGCATAATAAGAGCTCCCTGCTGACAACGCAGTCACTCTATTAAAAGTTACTGCACAAGTGGTTGATGAATCACTTCTAATAGTGACTCCTTAATTGCACTCACAGTAAGGAACGTTGTGTTATCATTCATTTCCCTTCTCCTGCTCTTCTGAGTTGACATTCTACGACAGACACCAGGAGCAGTCACGTGTCTGATTAAACTTTTTGTCAAGCGCTTTCATCATTCAGGTGCTGAATCAGTGTTTGGGATTCATTTGTTGAAACTGGATTCACCCCATTGTTAAAACTATTAGCAGTATCAAATAAAAACGCAATGCACTTTAATCCACTTCCCTGCATACTTTGCTTGACAGCTTGCTAAGGTCATCCTGTAGAACTAAAATGGAGTGGTGTGATCCGTCCATTTTCTATACTGTTTATCCCCGTTGTTGTTGTGGCTGTTTTAATCTTTATTTTACCAGGTGGTCTCATTGAGTTCAAGATTTGTTTTTGCCACCGAAACCTGGGAACAATAAACATTTACAACAGCAGACAGAGAACATAAAAAGTAAAATAAAATAAAATAACAGAACTAAACTGAAAATTAGCAGCAAGAAATACAAGACTATCAAAGAATCAGTGTAATATTCTTATAATGGCGATTTCAGTTCCTCAGGATCAATAAAAGTGTCAACCTTGAGGACAGATTGTAATACATTCTATTTGAATGGAGCATTGTAACTAAAGCCAGATCCACCAACGTCAGTGCGTGAAGCCATTATGTAAGGTAGTTAGATCTTGTTCTGTAGTTTTGGCAAGAGTAGAGTGGTAAAGTTTTGTTTTCAATTCCCTGGTTGATAAGATGAATGTTTTTTGTTTTTATTTTGACTGCAGGATCGACCAACATTTTGAGACAGCGTGCAGTGATGTGCATCAAAACTGTCATTAGTGATGAAATGTAATCCGTTATCGTGGACTGGGATGAGAGCCGGCCCTGAGCATTGGCGAACTAGGCGGTCGCCTTGGGCACCATCTGCTGAATGGGGTGCCAAACAGCTTTACACATATACCTGTATATACTTCCAACTTTCCCAATTGACGCGGGAGAATCACACCCAATCACCCGTGCAGTTCCCGATCAGTCATTTCTCCCTGTCATCTCATGATTTTCAAAGAAAGTTAACACTTTATCTTGGCAATGTGAAGCGACATGGCTCTCTTCAGCGAGGGGGGGAGACTGCTTGCTTGGACTGACTGTCAGCCACTAAAATTTGGGTAAAAATGGAAAAACCACATTTCTTGCATTGTTTTGACCCAATTTGTGATACTCATTTAACTCTAAAGGTTGGGCCAAAACTGAGTAACCCAATTGGTTATGTTCATTTAACCCTAAAAGTTGGGTCAAAACTGAATAACCCAATGTTTTGGCTCATATTGACCCAAGTGTGGGTCGGTTCTTTTTTGAATACAGTAATTGGGTCAAATTTAACCCAATATTAGTTATCTTTGACCCAAGCGTGTATGTTTTTTTGTGTAGTGAGTTGTCATTGATGTATTGATTCCTGTCACGTGCAGGTGCAAAGCATGATGTACAACCCGAGAGAGGGTTCAAATCATACAGTACTTCTCATCCAACCACAATCAAAAGCAGGCTATTATGGCTTGATTTATCCATATTGGTGTTTTGAACAATGATAAAATTGAATTAACACAATCCAAAATGAAATAGTAATGAGGCTTTTTTTGTGTGTGGAATGAGTCAAAAGTCCAGATCTCTGTATAAAAATATAAAGAGTACAAGTAAAAAGTAGGCTGAAAAATAACTCAACTTAATTAGAGATACCCCAAATTCCTACTTTGTAAGGTAACCAAGTATTTTTATTTTACCCAACACCTCTGCATCTTGTATAACTCCGAAACAATTATAAATTTGGGTGAACTAAATAACAAAACTGAGACACTGATGTACTGGTTCAGCAAGTTCTGTGCAGGCAGTGTGAGTTGAGTTCCCTCTCAGTGATGGTGCACAGATGAGTGTGAAGGGCTGTCGACAAACTCGTCAAATTAGCCCACCCATCCATCCATCCATTTTCTGATCCGCTTACCCTCACAAGGGTCGCGGGGCGGGCTGGAGTCTATTCCAGCCGACTTCAGGCAACTGGCGGGGTACAACCTAAACTGATTGCCAGCCAATCGCAAGGCACACAGAGACAAACAACCATCCGCGCTCACACTCACACCTAGGGACAATTCAGAATGCTCCATTAAGCCGCCATGCATGTTTTTGGAATGTGGGAGGAAACCGGCGTACCCCGATAAAACCCACGCAGACACGGAGAGAACATGCAAACTCCACACAGGAAGGCCGGAGCTGGAATTGAACCCTGCACCTCTGCACTGTGAGGCTGACGCACTAACCAGTCGACCACCAGGCCACCCAAATTAGCCTACCATTAAATTAAAAATTTAACATTGGGTGAAATTCTCTCAGATTTTTTTTCTTTCAGAATTTGCATCTGTCCTGATTGGTTCCTACCTATCTATCTAGCTAGCTAGCTAGCTAGCCAGCCATCAATATGTAGATATATACAGATATATATAGATCAGTGACGGATGCTGGTCTGTCAAGGAGGGGAAGCTCAATTTCGGTCTACATCATAAAATGTGTCCATTTATTTATACATGACTTCTACTCTCCGTTCCTTTCCAAAAAAAATGAGAAGGTTGCCTTCGCCATAAGATCGGTGATTGCCTCATTCCGCTGTCAATCAAAAAGAGATTCAGGCTCAGACAGATCATCCAATCATCATGCAGAAAGCTGAGTTTCCGGGCCAGCCTGTAAACGCCCACTATCCATAGACTCCCAAAGACGCTGAGCGTCCAATGGGCGGGACAAAACCAGCATTCATCCAATGATTCGTCTCATTTCAATGCATTGGGACAACCTACACTGAACTCTCTAGACGCCAAGCGTCCACGCGGTTGACGCTCAGCGTCCACACAGTTTAAAGCACAGTGAAGCTGCGGGAATGAATGAGAAGAGAGTTGTGTCGTAACCAGTCATAAGAAGCTGATTTGGAACAAAAGTTCAGCGCGTTATTTAGTCAATGACATGTTCACACAATTGTACGTACACAAATATAATTTGATCACTTACTTTTGACATTTTAGGGGAAGCTGAGCTTCCCTTGCAGTCTTAGAGCAATCGCCTCTGATATAGATATAAAACTAGTAAATGCTCCAACCTCCTTCAAATTTTGTGTTCAGTATAGGAACACATTTGCTTTGACTAACTCGGTGAGGCTCAGTGATGAATAAATGTGTTTGGGAAAAGTACAGTAATTGAAACTGGCTGCATATTCTTGTAGTAAACTGTTTCTTCTTTGCAGCAACATAATGAGGCCCCATGCTGGACATCGGGCAGAGGACAAAAATATGTTTAATTATCAACTGCCCCATGCCAGGCCAATGGAGACACAACAGGACTGTTGTTCTGAAAGGAGCACCTGATGTAGTGGAGTGTGCAATAAAGGCCCCCTGGTACGGTTGAATTGTTTTGCGAGGCTTCTGCAGATATTGATATCTCCAGAAAGTGCATCCCCAGGGTGAGTGGAAGACTTGCTGAGAAGCAGATACAGCTGGAAAAGCTGCACAGAATACATTATGCAATGCCCAAACAGTCCTTCATAGTTATTTTAAGAGCCACGGTTATTAGATATTTATGCATAAATTAGTTTTGTCCCTGTGCCCCCCTGCCATCTTTAATTTTGCAGACATGTTGCATGCATGCTCTTATCCATGTGGGATAAGCTGCTTTTTGTGATAGTGTGGCTGGAAGACAGTGAGAAGTCATTTTGAACTTGAGGTACAACCACAAGAGGCTTGATTGGCTTAGTGCCAGACATGAGAAAAAGATCATCTTCACTTTATTTATGGCTTTATTTATGGATCAATATTCTGATTTCTTGGACGCGGTATTTTAAATGTTCTGTAAAGTGCTTTGTTACAGCTGCAGGAACAGTCGAAATAAAGCTGTATTGTGTTGTATTGTATTCCCTTTAGTGTAGCTCCATCTAGTGGATGCATAGCACAAACACCATTATTGTAGCTTCTATTCTATGTGCCTCATAATGCGGTGCGCTCTATATATGAAAACAATTTTAAAATAGGCCATTCGTTGAAGGTATGTCTTATAATCTGAAGCACCTCATTGTGCGGAAAATACGATACTGTAAAAAATAATCTGTTAAAGGAGAAGTCAACCCCCAAATCTTCTTGACAACAAAATGTGCTACGTTTAGTCTAGGTGTGACACCCACCCTTTTTATTTAAGCAGGGGAGATTCCCTTGCTCCCCCTGTTGTTCTTTGAACAGTGGTATTTTTGGGAAATGCAGACAGACAAGACACCAGACAGAAAAATTGAGAACAGAAATTTTTAAAAAAGCAGAATTGTAGAATAACATAGTATATGAACAAAATGTTACAAAGGAGGTGTGTTCTTATGGATGGGGACACACTGTGAGGAAGAGATGCAATGACAGAACAGCGGTGAGCCAGGCACTGCTACCGGTGTGCGCTGAGAGCGGCTGTGCAGTGTCAAAGCATTTGTTTCGGAGTTCAGTGTGTTAGTCCTGGAAATTGGTGTCATAACGCAGACCGTGTCATTGTAATGTTCCCACATCAAGCAAGTGAGTTCGGTCGGCGTGTCTCTGGAGTTTTTTTTTTTTTAAACTCATATCATCACACATCCACACGTGACTAGCACAACCGGATTGGCAAATTCTGCCTCACCCATCCGTAAGTGGAAGCGTGGGCCAAGGCACACACCCTGTGGGTGTCACGATTCGGACAAACCGAATCAAGTTTGGAATCCCAAAAAGTGTGGACGCCAACAAGGTCTCCGTAGCAAACACATGTTTTAATGTAAAAAAATTGCACCGACAAAGTAGTAACGTAAAGCGCTGGTCAAAACAGAGACCAGGGAGCACAAAAACAAACAACAAAAAGTGCTTGCACAAAAGGCAAGGAGTGAAAACAAGAACCGAGAATACAAACGAAAAACTATGTATCAAAATACATGCAAGCAAAAGCCGAATCACAAAATAAAAACCATACTCACAAAATCAACGGTACCCAGAGTTCAAAAGCGAAAAACAACGAGGTCTATAGCAAGAAAAGGTCTATGAGCAAGGAAGCAGCAAGGCATAAACAATACTCCGACAACCAGCATACTGAAGATGCGTCCTCAAGTACAGAGTCCCTTGATAGATTGATTGGCAGCAGGTGTGCAGTCAGGAAGGCCGTTCAGGCTGCCACCTGCTGGCCAGGCCGAAAACAGAAACGTGACAGTGGGGACTCATTTTACAAGAGTACACCTTCCACCACAGCCAAGGAACCTGTTGTGGTCCGCTAACCCAGCTGAAGTGCCTTGACCAGCCCCCCAACAGAGCATTTGTCAAATGTCAAATGAAATACAGTATGTTCAGTCCAATGACCATCAGTTACACAACTTTATATATTCTAAATGAAAACTATTGAGCGTGCTTGTACAGGAATCGAACCAAATTGGCGGGAATATCCTTCCTCTTGATAAATCACATTTGGGCAAACCATATTGTTAGAATTCATCAGTGCGTACTGGGTCCTTGCTGCTGCCAGTCGAGTGGCAACACCTCCAGCACCATCATGACGAACACAGGAGCCCCACAAGGATGTGTGCTGAGCCCCCTGAACCATATTGTTAGAATTCATTAGGGCGTACTGGGTTCTTGCTGCTGCCTTGAACCTTGATGCAGTCACCCTGCCAGCTCTCATGTCTCTTCCTCAACTTTTACAGCCTAAAACATTCAACAGTCAAAATAGCATTACGATAAATGGCACTGAACATTCGGCAAGCCCCCTCGCTGCCCATCTTTAACCTCCTAAGACCTGAACTCTTGCAAGGCATGCATTTTTATTTCATTTTTATTTCCTCTTTGATATATAGGCTAATTGGGACCTGATGAGTGTAAAAACAAAGAATAATCATTTTACATGATGTAACGTCCTCATAAGTGGACGCCAGGCCCTTGTAGTCCAAAATTTAACATTGTAGTCTTGACAAACCAAAACCTCATGTCCACACATGTGGACGCCAGGTCCCAGGAGGTTAAAACTCATCTCAAAACTCATTTGTATTCTTTGTGCTCTATAAATACAGTTGAGTTGAGACAATCGTGTAATGATCACTTGGCTATTTTTTGAAATCTTTACATAAATTGACATTCATTTACCTGCTCTCTGGTGATTTCCATGTTCATGAATACATCATCATATTTCATCATGAGGTCAGAGGCAGGTAGCCCACAGTTAAGAGGGCTGTATAACTCCGTAAGCGGCTGGGGAAGTTTTAGAGCCATCATCTTGGGTTGAAACTACTTACAGTACTCCGGTAAGATGCTTAAGAGACCTCTCTTTAGTGATGCGGTTGGAGCGGCTTATTCCAGATCTCTTTCGAATTTCCCTATGGCAGCTGGAGGCACACTGTTTTTCCTCCTTGGGTTTTTCTTTATAGGATTTTTTTTTGTTTGTATCATAGTGTTTCTTGGCCAGATTTGAAAAAAAAAATCAATCCCTGACGCTTCCTCATAAAGCGCTTTGTCGGCTTTAACAAGAGGAAGTCCCCTCTGTCTAGGGTCCATCAGTGAAGCTTTTCTCCTCTAAACCCTTGACAGCAGAGTCCAGTGCATAAAGAAGAGCTGTAATGTGAGAGCGGACCTCTCTCAGCCCCGCTTTGCAGGTGCAATGGGTACACATTACTGTTCCATCCTTCTTCAAGGACACCCGCGGCTTAAGTGGAGCTTCCAACAGGGACTGACTTTGGTGTACTTATTCTAAGATAAACAGTGACACATTTATATACTTTATATTGTATGGTCTTATATTTCACTATGGTTGTGTGTCTCTTGTTTATTAAGTGTTTGAAGAGTAAAACGTTAGATGGAGAGCTAAAATACTTGAACAAGAAATAATCACTGTGTTTCAATACAGGACGGAACGTTTGAAATAAAATTTAAAAAAATACACCAGTGAGCATGACAAGCAAGTTTTACCTTTGCTATTCCAAGGTATGTTGTCCCCCTGGTATGAGCATCTCGTCCCAGATACCCAGCCAGCGACAAAAAAAAAAAAAAAAAATGGTACGCATCCAGACTTTTGTAAGCTTTTAAATCTGCTCCAGTAATGGGGGATACGGCATTGACAACATCATGGTAAAGGTCGGCAAATATGATTAAATCAGTGAAGGTAAAGGTCTGTTTCTAAACTAGCGATCTCCAACTTCGGTAAATATCACACTCTATGAACCCCGACTAAATGTACCACTTTTATGGACAGGCGAACTTCAGTTGAAGTGGGGGAAGTCATGGCTCGTTGTGAGGGGGACCATACATTTCAATTAAAAACAATAACGGTCGCTAAATCTCTCCGTTTTCCATCCACTTCTATTCGGCAGTCGTTTACTTCTGTCATCCGTCATTGCGCGATAACGTGACGTAGGTGCAACTGGTCAATATGTGATGACCGCAAATGTGTGACGCAACTACTCTCTGGTTAATATACAGGGTGTTCCAAAAGTCTTGGGCACATTTTGACATTGAATATCTCGGGAACTATTAAGGATATAAAAACACATCTGGTAAATTCAGAAAGCTTGTAATCTCAATTTTTACATGGAATGTTCAATGTGAGCAGCATTGGTCACACGAGACACATCAAGCCGCTAGTCAAATTCTTGCCAAACGCATCCCAGCATTGCATTGTCAATGGTTGCAACAGCTTCTGTTATTCGTGCCTTCAGTTCATCCACATCTCTTGGAATAGGGGGCACATAGACCGATCCTTTCACAAATCCCCCCCCCCACCCCAAAAAAAAATCGCATGGTGTGTTCCCTACTGGCTCGTCTGATCGATTTATGGGGGCTCTGCTGGAAAGCAGTTAGAACTTGTTCAATCACATCTTCTGAAGTTGAGGGGCGTCCCGTTCTTTTAGCTGG
>NW_017806049.1:690311-699968 GCF_001891065.2 Hippocampus comes
CAAAAAGAAATTAAAAAATCAATAGCCTTACAAAAAACTTAAATGTAATTAGCTTTAAAATCGTACAACTTTTATCTTACTACCATTCATAGTTAAGGAGATATGGAGACTTCAAATGTGCCCAAGACTTTTGGAACACCCTGTATATGCGTATTGACTCATATAATGATTATCACTTCATTAACAGTTGGTGAATATATTGGTTAACAGGTTGGCTCATATGAAGCCACCCATAGAGAGTTAATGATTGTCAGCCTGACTCTAATGTGAAATAATTGCTTCAGTATCTATCCCAAAATCTGCTCCAGCTCAGCAATCCATCCATTGCATATTTTCTTTTGCATAGCATCAACCACATTACAAAAAAAAAAAAAAAAAAAAAAAAAACAACCCAAAAATTGCTTGCTTTGATTTTCAAGTGTTTTGTCAAAAGGCGATTTGGAGTTCAGCATCTGAAAGTGTCACCAAAATAAGCTCTCCTCAACCATTACTTCATTGGGTCAGAAATAAAACTAAAAATAATTTGATGACGTTGGAGTATATCCCTCTAATGACCACGCCTGTGCAGCCACGATGAATATAGTCCCGTCGTATTTTCTCCCATCGTCTATATATCCATCCCGAAACGCGCGTTCTTTCTCCCTCTCTCTGTCTCTCACCCTATTTTTACGATGATTGATGGAGCTGGCCTTGCTGGTATCATTCTCTAGCTCTGTCACTCATTAGTATCGCTCTCGTTCTCTCTCTCTTTCTCTCTCTCTCTCTCTCTCTCTCTCTCTCTCTCTCTCTCTCTCTCTCTCTCTCTCTCTACTTTGTGTCTCGGTTGTGCTCGCAGTATGATGGATGGGAGCCGAGCAGCTCCTTTGCTAATCAATCTGACTGTCAATAAAAGCTGAAAATGCTTTGAGCTGCTAGGTGCAGCCTGGCTGTGTGATGGTGTGTTCAAGTGTGTAATGGGCGCAAACAGACTGATTATTTTTGGTGTGTAATAGCTTGAAAGGCACACGGCTGAATTTCTGAAGCAGAGCATGTTATATGAGCTGGCTGAGCCCTATTCCTGATCAACTTTCTCCTATGCCTGGCATACATTTGATGCATAGTGCATTTAACACCACACTTAAAGGTGTCATTTAGATTCACTCAGAAAAAAAAGACATGCAGGTTTATCAACAAATAGGCATTTTTTTTTGAATGAGAAAGTTCCAAATGTGCACATTTCGGTACCAGATGTGGGAAAACTTGAACAAAATGGAATGTCCAAATATTTAGAACAGCTCAAGAGCATCACCCGGCAACAAGGTGCCACAATTTGCATTCTGCCTCCATCCACTTATGGGTGGTAAAATCCAATTTTTTAGAACACCCTTGCAGTTACGAGAGATTTATTAACAGACTGACATATTGCTCTCCCCTCTAAAAAAATAAAATAAAAATAAAAAAATGAAAAAGTGTAAATTGTTCCCACTTATTTTGCTCTTATTTGTAAAGGTTGAACACAGCAGTACAACTGGATTGGAATGAGAAGAGTAATATGGGAAAATAAGCACACTGGGGAAGACGAAATAAAGAGTGTCAAATTAAAAGGATTAGACTGCTCATTCTCCCTTAATTCCCTTATCACCTCCACCCACGGTGGATTATACTGCCACAGCAAAGTTCCCATGACCCTGGATTCTGTTGAAGCCAAAACAGGCATGGGCATGTTCAACTAAATCCCACGTTGACTTAATATAATCCTTGCTAGACACCCACAGTTGAGATTAACAAAATGACAATGATGGGAGTTTTTGTTTTTGTTTTTTTTTCTCATTTCCCGATAGACAAAATCAATTTAGACATCAATTATACGTTTGATACATTTGAGAATCAACTTTCAGGTTTTCTGACACCAGCATCATGGATTTGACCTACATCCATCCATCCATCCATCCAGTTTCCCATCCGCTTTATCCTCACAAGGGTCGCGGGGGGTGCCGGAGCTTATCCCAACTGTCTTCGGGCAGTAGGTGGGGGACACCCTAAACCGGTTGCCAGCCAATCACAGGGCACACAGAGACGAACAATCATCCGTGCTCACACTCACACCTGGGGACAATTCAGAGTGTTCAGTCAGCCTGACATGCATTTTTGGGGAATGTGGGGGGAAACCTGAGTACCCGGAGAAAACCCACACAGGCAAGGGGAGAACATGCAAACTCCACACAGGAAAGCCGGAGCCGAGCTCGAACCCATGACCTCTGCATTGTGAGGTTTACGCGCTAACCACTGGTTCACCCTCTCAAATATCCATCCATCCATCCATCCATCCATCCATTTTCTGATCTGCCTTATCCTCACATGGGTCGTGTTGGCCATCCTTAGTGTTTTGTAGGGTTGTCACAATCAATTTTTCTCTCAAAAGCTTCACCTATTCGTCGTCTTACCAATGCCTCCTGTCCAGCCTCACACCATGTTTCCTCCATGAGTCTCTCTCATTCCCCCATGGATCCATGAAACTATTCCCAGCCTCACCAGAACTTTGCAAGTTTTTAGAACCTGGTAACATGTTCAACATTTTCATTAAACACTAACTGGACTCCTTAATCACCAGTATTTTTTCACAGCTCCGTTTTGTTTAGCAGAGAGATGATGGCACTGTTGGACAGTCTGCGTTGGTGCAATTGGATCGATGGCTTGTGGAGCCGAGGATGAGGAGAGAGGAGCGTCGGCGCTGAGCGCAGATGCATATTTGGAATTGAAAAGGATTTACGTGGGACAGGAGAACTGAACCAATCACTTTTCTCGTCAATGTACGCGACAGCTTCTTGTTTACTTTCAAACTTAACTTGTAGCAGACGTGTGCATATTTTGAGCATGACGTCTCTGATCCTACTGGTGAAAGGACACTTGGATTCTCTCCTCTTTCATCTAGAACTGCTTCAATCAACAAAGCGTATGCAGGATAAGTGGTTATGGTTGCACGACTGTCCCTGTTTTACGTTATGTATTCTGTTATATTATTTTGTGATGTTATGTTTATGTTTAGAAACCTGCCTTGGGACTACAGCTGAAAACTAGCATCGATGCTAAGTCCGGTGCATTTACACTGTTTATTCTTCTGTTGAGTTTTGAATTGCCAGGCAGGAGGCCGAGAGGAAGACCAAAGAGGAGGTTTATGGATGTAGCGAGAGAGGACATGAAGGTAGCTGGTGTGAGAGAAGAGGATGCACAAAACGGGGTTGGATGGAGGCAACTGATTCGCTGTGGGGGCCCCTGAAGGGAAAAGCCGAAAGGGAAGGAAGAAGAACATTCTTCTGTTGATTAATGTGCCACTGAAATAAATAAAGTATGCATTGAAAACATTACAGTTGTAGATCTTACAGGGGTAACCTCTGTACTGTATTGGCCCGAATATAAGACGGCCCTGATTATAAGACGACCCCCTCTTTTTCAAGACTCAAGTTTGAAAAGACTTTTTGAATACCAAATTAATTTTTATACAGAAAATAATGACAATACATCTGAAACAAAGGACTATAACAATATATTTGAGAGAAAAAGCATGTTATTTTGCCTCATTCAAATCTTAATATCTGAACATTGGAAACATATGTAAACTAAAGTGCAATCACATTCGTAAGTGAATGGCTTCTGGTTTTTGAAATGTAAATTACATCATAACTTCTCCTCAGCTGCCGGTTAACCTGGCCGATCTTCGACCCACTTTTCTCCAGATTGTCGCTACCTTTCTCCATTTTCTGTTATCGCTTCTATTATTTTCTTCTTTTCTTTCTTACTGCTATTTTTTATTTTTCTTCTTCGTGCCACCGTTATTTTTATTCTTCGTGACAGGGGTTCACTTTGGCCTGGGGAGTCAAGTTCAGCATTCGCTTCAATGATATCTGCCGCCATCTACCATCACGAATGGGTATCATGTCTAGACCCGAATATAAGACGACGCCCGCTTTTTCAGTCTTATTTCAATGCAAAAAAATACCGTCTTATATTCGGGCCAATGCGGTAATTCTGAGAAGACAAAGGTTTTTACCTGAAGAACAGATTTAGCGTCTGCATCTGGTGTAGCGATCTTTGGAACAAACAAGTGATTGTTTTGCAAACATTTCATCACCGGGCAGGTCGTCTAACACGTAAGTGCTCTGTATCATTATAAAAAAAAAAAAATCTGTGTTGGGGTTGATTTGTGTGAAACATTCGTGTCTTGCTATTGTCGCAACTACTTACATTGTATTTGTTTGGAGATGGCGACTTAACAATCCTTCAGTATGGATCCTCTCCTGCTTTTATTTTTGTCTCAAGATGCATGTTGTCATGATGCTCTGGATTTAAACCATCACCTCCCATTCTCCTCCATCTCCTTCCTTCACCTCTAATTGTCTATTTTTTTTTTTTTAAATCTCCTCTCTTTATCAAGATCACTTTTACAGCTCACCGGCAGTCTTCCACCTTCAGGCGCCATGAGTGCGCCAATTGATATTCTCCTCACACTTTTGCTCTTTCACTTTTGTCACACTCACTCCTCTCTTTCTAACAACCTAGTTTGAGTATTCTAATCACACATTCGCAATCATATACAGCATTTTCCTATGCCTTGTGAATTCCTAATGTTTCAAGGATATATTCGTGATGGTTTAACACTTAAAAGTTGTGAATAGAAGCTGCCATAATACCATATTTACTGTGACAAAAAATCGCAAGGGAGTGAAATTGTCAGATGCCATATGAATCTGAAATGCTTGATTAATAAGGGCACCAACCTATGAGAATTAAATTGAAGCCGTCCACTTAAAGAAATTACTCCAACATCATGAGATTTTGTTTTCTCAAGGCAGATTACATTGCGTGGAAACACTCACACCAATTAAATGTGTTAGTTATTACCTCAGGTCATCATGTCAGTTGATTAAACCACTAGACCATTTTAAAATTAAGTTATAGTGGCTCCTAGAAAAAAAAAAGTAAAATGTCTTGCTAGATGTTTACATGCATGAAAGAATAATGAACTATTGCATGAAACTGCTTAGAACTTTTGTGAATGAAAAATATACTCGGATGCTCTGGGACCGGGTTTATAACAGATGTTCATGTGTGTGTTACTTGTCTCTTCAAAGAAAGTTTTGTCATTCTGATAATAATCCAAGCAGCGTGAGAAATTGGCAGCCGTAGCTCACCATTCTTGTTGTGTTGGCAATGCCTTTTCTGTATGTGCCACTTCCTTACGGTTAAGGCTTCATGTGTAGGCTTGATTTTATTCTTTATAGATTTGAAAGTAGTGCTTGGTTTTCAATGTTGTCACCTTTTTTGCCAACATCTTTCATTTTGCTGTAAAATGGCATTATTCCATTTTGTTTTGGAACACAAAATACACTGAGCACAGGAGAAGACTATACAGTGGTATCTCTACTTATGAACCTCTCTTCATACGAAATGTTCAAGTTACGAAACACCTCAACAGGAAAATATTGCCTCTTGTTATGCAGCGTACTCATCATTCGCCCATTCAATAGTTTTACGTAAATGTAAATCACCCAGAAAAAGTGTTCACCAGTCGGGCGATCACTCATTTTGCTGATGTTTGCCTTGGACAGTTTAAAAGGATTGTTAAAAGCCGACAAAAGCAAACATCTTTGGATCAGTTCCTTACAAAATGCCAGGCAAAAATCACTTCTGAGAGAGAACATGAACTAAAGAGGGCAAAAAAAACCGATGAGGACGCAGTTAAAAGTTAAATGACCTTCATTTTTATTCTTTACTCGATTCTTTGTTTTTTACATTATGCGCAACTCTCATTTATTGCACAAAAATCTAATTGTAACATTTATTTATTACATATTTTGACACATTTTTATGCTTTAGGAAACATTATGTCTGAATTTTGGGGGGCTTGGAACGGATTAGGGCATTTACATGGAAAACGTGTCTTTACTTACAAAATTTTCTAGTGAAGCAATTTCATCCAGAACCAATTCATTTTGGAAGCAGGGGTACCACTGTAAATGGTAAGCCTCCTTTCATCATTGGACTATATCTCACAACAACTATAACTATTGTTATTTTCCAAATGCAAGTTCAGCCAGCCCTGTTGTAATACAATAAAAACACAAAATAATGTGAAAACTGACAAAGTGTGAAGAGTGGTGGTCTACACGAGATTCCAAATATAAATTCCAAATTGTATAGGAAGATTTGTCTTTTCAATGAGGCTCCAATGTAGTTTGATCCAAAAACCCGTCACTTTGAACTCATCCCTCTGAACTCATTATTCAGGCGCTGGCTTTATTCTTCTTGTTTCATAATTACCAAATGTCATCATGCATCCAAAAACATTTCAGGGAGTTTATATATCGGCTTAAGAAGGTATGAGTGCGCCGCTGTTACAAGTGATGTAATAAACAGCAATAGCAGCAGTGACATGGATTTTAAGTTGACAAAGAATCATTGTAATGTCATCGTGCTATCGAAATAACAATTTCCAGTTAAGTGTTATGTGCTTCCTGCTTACCCTTGGGAAGTAATTGTGTGGCTGTGACCTAGATTGAATCTTTCTGAGTCACCCACTGCCGCGTCCCCTGTAGTGGCGCTTCACATTAAAAAGCACAAAGTGGAGTTCTCGCCTCACTCTGGAGCGTAGAGAAACAGTCAAAAGTGTTTTTAGCTCCTTTCCTATAAACAGTATCAAAACGTATCTGCTTGCGTGCCGACAACTCCCCCTGTGCTACTTGCCTTCTCTGAAGGGTTCAACTACGTGTGATCAGTTGCAGTGCCAACATAAACAAAGTGGCTTGGAACAAGCCACAGGTCCCCATTTAGTCCTTGTTACTTTTACAGGCTGTTTGACTTTTTGACTGTCTACGTTCTATTTCACTCCTGTGACTCGTTCTTGAAAAGTTTTGAGCATAATGTCAATATAGGCAGGAGGCAAATATTGAATAAAAATAGAAAGTTCGATTTAAAATGCCATCTTTTTTCCACATTAAGATGATATGTCATCGACAGACGAATGTTTGTGAAGGGTTGCGAGCGTAGCTAGTTCGGGGTTTTCAAAGGTTGCAAAAAAAAGTTTGCAGACAGATTAGTTTTTACTTGTCCCAAACAGTTTTTCCTCTCGTCAAGAAATTTTGAATATGTTTCATTTAGACTTTTACTAATCCATTTTGTCAAATGAAAACTCCTTTCTGGCAAACGTCTGTCGAGTCCAATTTTACAGCCTCCTCCTCAGACTGCAAGCTTTTGAGACAGTCATTAATATAAAAGTTCAAACTGACTGTGTCAATTACCTCAGCAAGGAAACTGGTTCGGTTTATCTTCTGCAGTCTTTCATAAAGCGTAACATGCACAACTGAGTGAAGATGATGCCCCAAACAGATGTACAGTGAGTTCACAAATTGCCTTCAGACCACCAAAAGAAATGCACAAAATCTTGACCTTGACCTGAGAGGACAGGGATTTGATATCTGCCATTCCTACACGGGTTCTCCTTGAGAAAGTTAGTCTTGTCTCTCCAATGGATGACTTTCACCACAGTAAACATACTGGTGATATTTGCAGGTGAAATTCTCTGCCATTTAACAATGTCTTGATTCCGCTGATGCAGGAGTTTCACTGGTGGTAACCGTAGTTACAGAACTCTCTCTTTTAAATTTCGACTTCTGTGATTTAGGGGCTATATTTCTGCTTCCTGTGGTGAGTTGTGTATTCTGAATGTCACCAGTGATATTCTGAATGACCCGTTGTTCAATGAATGTGACAGTATCAATCAGCTGTGCCATATGATGGGATTCTTCCAATATCTCAATCGGTTACTCTCCATTTTTCGCTTAGTTCATACAGAAGGATCTTAATGATCATTTTCATATTTGCCGTCATATTCAGTTGTTTAATTACAACATCCATTCATCCATCCATTTTCTGATCCGCTTTAATCTCATAAGGGTCGCTCACGGGCGTGCTGAAGCCTACCCCAGCCGTCTTCGGACAGTAGGCGGGGGACACCCTGAACTGGTTGCTAGCCAATCACAATTCATTACAACAATCACCAAAAAAATAAATAAATAAATAAAAAGAAAAAAAAAAGAAGAACAAATAGTGATTGTCTGTCAACCGGTTCAGGATGTACCCCGCCTATTCCCCGAAGATCGCTGGGATGGGCTTCAGCACGCCCGCGACCCTTATGAGGATAAGCGGATCGGAAAATGGATGGATGAAAAAAAGAGTACATATGCTTCTCAGTATTTGAAATTTTGGGGTTTTATGACTGACCAGTTGAGAATGTTTTCAATGTATGGAGCGGTGGTTCATGGTGTTTATTTCCAAAGTGCTCTTCTAAAAGTTGTTTAGCCGTAGGGTAGCCTATGTCCAGAGCCATATGCTGACAGCTATGCACTCACATCTTTGGTTTATAAATGGTTGTATT
The DNA here is from genome assembly GCF_001891065.2 of Hippocampus comes. Taxonomy (NCBI): domain Eukaryota; kingdom Metazoa; phylum Chordata; class Actinopteri; order Syngnathiformes; family Syngnathidae; genus Hippocampus; species Hippocampus comes. The sequence continues at coordinate 698,722 of NW_017806049.1, forward strand.
TGTCGGTCCATAAAACTGGGTTGATATTCCTTTGCCATTGGGTGAAGAATTTATTTTTCATGAGGGTTGAAACTGGATGTGTTGCTTCTATTTGCTCTTTTCTTTATTTCAGAATAAGATTGCGTTTTCATCATCTTGAGTCTTTGGGAAGGCTTGAAAACTGAACATTGCTAGCTCAGCAGCAGTAACAACCGTTTCAGTGTCGAGGTCAAGTCTTCTTTCCATCTTCGTTGCTCTTTTTGGACCGAAAATCGACTTTTCGATCAACCAACCTCCCGCGATTGACCCGTTACCGCTCACGCGCACGCACATACACACGCACGCCTTGATGAGCAACAACCAGACATGGAGGCATGCGACGCACTTTTGCAGCATGTTTACTCTGGAAGCTCACACGTACCGTTTTAAAGTGCTTCCTTGGGCCCTCTAGATTCCTATTCTTTGCCCGAGCCCTCGGTGAATTGTACACGAAACAAACTCTGAATGAGAATAATGATAACGATAAAAGATATAGCGCAACAGCTCTGATCACAAGCTGCAATTGCAGACTGCTGAGCCCTAACAACTTCCGGTGACGCAGGTTACGTGCCACCGTAGGTTCAAGGTTTACCTGCTTTATTTTATTTTATTTTTTTATACGTTTTATAAAAGCGAGACTGATAGGATGATTAGGGTGCAGTGTACATTAACACAAAAAAATATCTTACTAACCTGCACAAATGGTTGTTTGTTTTTTTTCTCTTCTACACCCCTCGCGATCGACTTGGGACCAGTCCGCGATGTATCGGTCGATCGCGATCGACTTAATGGGCACCCATGCTCCAGAGGATGTTTGTCCTTCACCCTCGCTGCACCAGTTTCAACCGCAGCTTACATTGCTTCAGCCCGAATGTGTGCTTGACGATGAGGACTTTTCACTTGAACTGGCATCCCTTGTCAGGCTTGATTTATTTATTTTTTTCTTTCGGCAGAAATGTTTGATTTATTTGTTGGCTATCACTGGGTTTTGTCACGTTGCATACAAGGCAGGAAACAAGGACTGCTTCGTATGCAAACAGAGCGAACAAGAATAAGTGGATCCCCGAAGCAGCAGACACTGACAAGGCCTTCGTCTCAAAAAAATAATATTTATTACAAACGAAAAAATACCGTCGGCACGATGGACCGCCCACGGGATGGGGGGAGACCCGTGACAACATCCACCGAGATGAGGGACCAGGGTCGCGGAGGAATGGGTAGCGGCGCGA
>NW_017806049.1:700740-701462 GCF_001891065.2 Hippocampus comes
TGCGCAGGCGCAGGTGGAGCAGGCGTTGACAAAGTCCACGACATCCTTCCTTTGCTCTGGCCACCAGAACCGCTGGGAGATGAGGTGCAGAGTCTGGTTCACCCCGGGATGGCAAGCCACCTTGGACTCATGCCCCCATTGCAACACCTCCGAACGCAGTGGTGGAGGCACGAAAAGCCTCCCGGCGGGACAACCAGTCGGGACTCGGACCCCATCTTGAGCCTCCCGGACCCTCCGCTCGATCTCCCACCTCAACGCCCCCAGGATGCAATGGCCCGGGAGAATGGATCCCGGCGTGCGGTCCCTTTCCACGGGATCGTGGAGACGGGAGAGGGCGTCAGGCTTGGTGTTCTAACGAAAAAATACCGTCTTGAAGGACAACAGAAAAAGCTGGTCAAAACAAGAACCAGGAAAATAATGTAACGAGAAAACACAAAGCGCTTGCAAAGAACGGCAAGGAAAAGGATAAGATAATGTACTAGCTCAAATATGCGTCTTTAAATAATCCCGATGGGATGAAGAAAGTGTAAGCGAACAATAATCGAATACGAGTAAGGTTAACGAGCATGGGCAATAGCAGTGGCACGGCAAGCAATACTCCGGCAATGAGTCGACAGCCGGAGCGCCTAGATAAAGCAGGTGTAATCACAGACAAATGGGCAGCAGGTGTGCAGGCGGCAGAGTGAACGCCTGCCACCTGCTGTCTAATACGGAACATGACA
>NW_017806049.1:702035-720132 GCF_001891065.2 Hippocampus comes
TCCGTCATTTTCAGACGAGCAATTATGAACGCTACCCGTGGCTCACAGCCTCTGTGAAATGCTGCAACTCGTACTGCTGGGAATGCCTATTGCTTGCAACTGACCGATTTGGTGTTTGGAGCTACACTGGATTGTTTTACTAAGGCAGCAAGGAAACGGCTGGGCACTTGCACTTACAAGCTACGGTGCGTTTAAAAACGTTTGGGGACACTCACGTAGATCTGCACCTCAGTGAACAGGCACAACATTGGTGAGTAAATGAATTTTATTTTACATTTCTTCTTGTCATTTTATTTCGTTAGTATTAAATTCATGGTAACGAAATAAAATGACAAAGATACAAAAATGTATCAAATAAATCTGCTCACCTGCAATTTATAATGCCGCATTGTAGTCACCTTCGTGCACGAAAGTTCGTTCAATCTCAGCTGCTCAACATTTTCAGTTATTTGCTGTTGTATCGCCGATTTTCAAAATGCAAATGATCTGTTTATTTTCAAAGAATAGTTTGTTTTGTTATTGTTTGGTTGGTGTCTTATATGAAACTGCGACATTGCGCAATTTATTGGACAGACTTGTTTAAGATCACACAGCGTAATTTGGGTGGCATTTTATTTCGTATTTTTAAATCATCTTTTTATTTTTGACTATCTGTAAATTTAGTTTCCTGCTCTTAATTGTGAATGCATACTTGATGGTTTTAAATGCTCCTGAAATTAAGTGCTGCTTGACGAGCCTATATTGTGTATGTATGTGACGTCACATTTCGTATTTTAAATCATCTTTTTATTTTTGACTATCTGTAAATTTTGTTTCCTGCTCTTAATTGTGAATGCATACTTGATGGTTTTAAATGCTCCTGAAATTAAGTGCTGCTTGACGAGCCTATACAGTATTGTGTTCATGTATGTGACGTCACTGAAGGCCTAAGGTTGAAATGCACGGCCCGCCACTGGCTTTGAACCATATCTCATGTTTTTCGCTCTCTGCAGAGTTTATTTTAACAGAGAGTAATATTTCTTTGTATTTGTCCAAATCATGTAAAATTCCATATTATCCATCTTGTATCAACTCCTGAATAGATACTGTTAAATGAGATGCTTTGTTCAGTTCAGACTTTATTGTATTTTGTAAGGTTTCCAATTTATAGAATAATGCATTCATACATTTGTTTGCATTCATTTATTTGGGCATTTAGAGGCAGTTTGCGTTTCAGTTCCCGTTGTCTCTACGCAACCCTCAAGGGCTGCTTACCAACCGCGGCGGACATATCGAAATGAATACTTTTAGCATCTTAATTTGCCCTTGAATCCGATCAGACTTTTTAATCAACACCTTCACAGGATACACAGACTGAAAACGCAATTGCAAATGCAAAAGTCAACGCGTCGAATTGTTATGAATGAAAGTGTGCACACGCTGTTTAACTGGCCATTAATAGTTGTATAATAAAAATTATCATCCAAAACATGCCCATTTTGGTTCACTCTCTTTTGTTTTCTTTTGTCCTCTCCTTTGGCCAGGCGCCCGGCCCTCTGGGTCATCTTCTTTTTGTCGCTCCTCTTTTGTCCCTCTTCTGGCCTTGTGCCAGTGGCCAGGCCTGCTCTGAGGTCCGCACCTCTTCATGGCCACCACGTGCACCCGTTTTACCTAATAACTTTTCTCTCTATATTGGTGGCGCGCCGAACGCTTCCGTTTCATGCATCCACCTCGCAAAGAGGAGGCCACAGGTGTAAACTCTGCCCCATGCTCTTCTGCTGAGGGCGACAAGCTTATTGGCCAAACGAGCGCACCCAGAATTCCCCTCAGTGCACCTTCCAAAAGGGCTGGAGACTCCAATGAACATATATTGTGTATTTTTCTTCCAACTAAACAATACCAAAATTTATTTTCCACACATTGAACACCCACAAACTCTACTCAGCCCATAATGATGTTCATTTCAGTGTCATGCTAATTTTTCCATCCCATCGTACTGCACTGTGGCAGGGTTTATTCCAGGTAGTGGCAACACAAAATACTCAAAGAGCCATTTGGAACATCTCACCCAGTAAAATAAATTCACATAGAACCACAAAACCTTTTTTTTTTGCATGTATCTTTTTTACCTCTATGTTTCAAAACAACCAAATGTTGCCTCTTTGAAATCAGTGAGCTGCTACAAAGAAGATGCAATTTTGATTTCTGTCAAAAATATTCTGAACTCTGGAAAAAAAAAGCCACATAATTGAGGCTTCTTTTCAAATAAAATAGTGTCTATTTGAGTACACCTCATATTCATGAAATGAAAGCACAATTTAAATCATCTACCTGAGGTGAACCAACACCGCCCCTGCATCTGTCAGAGTGTTGTTGCGAATGTGTGGATGCAGATGACTTTTACCCACCGGAAGCTGATCGTCAACGGTGGGAGAGGTGCTGACGGAGAATTAACACCCACCTGCCTGTTTTGGATGCCGCCCGTTAGCTGCGAATCGAGTTCACTGCTGTGGAGCATTCAATCAGCTTTAAATAAAAAGGATTATTATACAGACACGTCACCAGACCTCAGTCCTTAGCGGGGCATATGAAATGCATGGGGCGGTATAGGAGGGGGGCAATTTTTATTACCCTACAGACAATTGCATACGTGCGTGCATGCGTGGCTCGAATGCAGCAGTGTAACTTCAACAGACTCATTGGGAAACGCTACCTTATTAATCATGTCTGGCTTGAGACAAGACCTCTCACAGTTTACAGTGTAGCTCAATGCTGTGTCGTGTTTGTTACACGTGGTGTACTGTATGCCATGTGTGACGCACTCGTTGCTCTTGCCCACAGAGGGCAGGAGCAAAGAGGAAGGATCTACAAGAAGGATTCCGGACAGAACAATGATTCCACAAGCGTAGACAGAGATAAGAGGCTTTGTAGAAAAATATATTTATTTATGAAAAACGCAAGACCGACAAAGTACAACGAAGCACGCTGGTAACAAAGAACAAGAAAAAGGCGAGAACAAACCAAAAACACTTGCAAAAGGCAAGGATTAAGGAGCAAGACAAATGTAAATTTCTTATCACCTCAAAGGACAAAAGAATGCAAGCTGAAGAGTCTAAAATCGAATTTTTGGCCTCTTCCAAAAGAATTGTGACATCATTTTTGTCGAACTAAAAATATACCCTTGGGTATGTCAACCGATAAAGTTTGGAATAAATATAATAATCCGGGCAACACATTCATTTTAAGTGCTTCAACTCTCTGTCATAATTCTAAAAATGGAACAAGACTCCATCTATTCAGATCAACCTTAATTTGGGCAAGGAGAGGGTAATTATTCTCAAACATAATTGTGTCTAAATCTTTTGGAATATTCACACCTATGTATCTGATTGACTCCGAATCCCAATTCACATTGAATTCTGCTATCATCAACTGGCTAGGAGCATCCGCAAATAGGGCTAACTGATGAGTATCCCGGGCAAGAGCGATCGCGACTATTTTGTCATTCTGTCTTGTCCAGTAACTAAGGGGCTCCATAAAGATGGAAAATAAGACGTCAAAATCCCCTTTCTAAACCAAAAGAATCCGTGAATCCTCCATTTGGCCTTACTTTGGCTACTGGTTTATCATACAGCACCTGGAGAGTTCTCACATAATTCAAATCTCCGTAGCACCTTGTATAAAAAGGACCAATTGACAGAGAGTACTCTTCTGCATCCAATCCCATCAAAAATGCTTCTAAATTATGTGTCTTTACATGATTGATTCTATGTAAAGTTCTTCTAATATTATCCAAAGACTGTCTCTGCCTAATAATTTCTGTTCAGTTATTCCCATTTTTTTTAACGGCCCCCTGAATAGGGATCGTCAGTCAGCATGGAAGGATTACTCGCTTTGTACTTTTTAAATCATTTACTGAAGCACATAGCATCAGCAGCAATAGGTAATAACCGAAAGTACGCATAAATGCAACAAAAATATATCTATCTTCATGCATCACAATGTAAATGCATATAATTGACATTATTTTAATACCTTCATCTTAATAATTTTAATTTAAAAAATTATCAACCATGAGTTTACACTTTGTATGATTATTGTCATCATTATTCATAGTCTAAACATAAGAAACCAAACAACAGAAACATACCAAGTGGAACCGGACAAAAGGACTACAAGTCCCAGCAGTCAAACCCGGAAGCGGAGCGCCGGCACAATTAACTCCAGCCGTAATGCAAATTACTCATTCAAAGATGCCAGTGCAGCAGGACAAACATGACATGGCAACTATGCAAAATAAAAGAAATAAGTAAAGACACCACTGTGATTGCAAGACTTTTTAGATTGCGGATTGCGAACAGCAACTAACTGTGATTGCGATGCAGCAAACAGTAACACAGTAGTCAAGGTGATGAAGGCGTGGATGAGGGTTTGGTACAGTTGGACATCATCAGCGTAGCAGTGGAAGCGGAGACCGTAATGACGAATGATTTGGCCGAGGGGGAGAAGGAAGAGGATGAAGAGAAGAGGACCAAGCACAGAGCCCTGGGGGACACCTTGGGACAGGGGGTGCGGTGGAGGAGGAGCTGTTGTTGATGTGGATGGATTGTTTCCTGGCCGTGAGAAATGAGTCAACTTAGTTGAGGACTCTGTCTGTGATGTTGAGGGATTGCAGGCGAGAGAGTAGGATGGAGTGCTTGATGGTGTCGAAGGCGGTGGTAAGGTCAAGGAGGATTTAGATGCAGAGCTGGCTAGAGTCGGAGGAGAGGAGGAGGCCATTGGTGACTTTTAGGTTTCGGTGCTGTGTTTTGTTCGGAATCTAGATTGAAATTGGTCGAAAAAATGGTTATTGTCAAGATGGGCTTTGATTTGGGATGCGACGACACATTCTATGATTTTGGCCAGACGGGAGGTTGGAGATGGGTCATAAGTTGCTCATGATGTCAAGGTTGAGTCCAGTTTTTTGATGATGGGGATTACAGCAGCCAGTTTGAGTGAAAGTGAAAATGCACTGCAAGTGAAAATGGTTTCATTGTCTTTACGGGCAATCGCTTCAACACTTTTTAATCCACTCGAATGGAGAAGAAATGTTTCTTTTAAAATCCCCTAACTCCAACCCCAGTCGTCATGGTATATAATCTATATCTGTGGTTCAGTCGTCACCTATTGTACCTGCATGAGACAAAGCCGCCCCCTAAAATGGCCTAATTTCAGTAAGACAACAAAGGATGTCTCAAGGGTATTTAAATTATTTATCCGTGGGTATCATGAAGAAAGCATTTCACAAACCTGTTTATAAAACACCTGGCAAATCAAATTGAAGAAATGCATAACGTCTCCTTTTAATTTTATTTTACCATGTGGTCACTTATCTCACAGATTTTTTTTAACCTGACGTCAAATAAAGTGTGTTATCTAAAACTTCGGACAAGGAACATATGCACTCCTGTCAAAAGAAAAGGTCTTGGGATTTTCCCCGCTCCTGATTCTTCCTGACGCCATCATGGAGAGCAGATGAATGAAAGAAATGAACTGTACTTTGTGACCAGTCAAGCATTCCAAATAACTTTGTCATGCTTGTGTCTGTCTCTATGTATGAAAGGTATTATAATTCTGTCTCCTTTCCTCAAACTCATGAACACATAGCTGTCCTAGAAAGGACACACTGATTATTGTCTTCCATCCATTTTGTATGTGTTTGAGTCCATAATGGTAACATTTTTATGTGACTTTTAGAAAATATAAACATACGCCACTCAACTGTGCTTTTTTTTTTTTTTTTTCCTGGGGACAGCTTTATTTTCATGCTTGTCAGACAATTAATGCTGCAAGTGACTAAGATTGATTGGATTATTTCCACAATCTGGCAGTGTGTGCCACACAGTTGCTGCTGCCGCTGTGGCTTTGAAAATTATACAACGGCAGATTTTAAAGTGTCAGTATAGCTGTCGTTATAATTTTATTGAAGAAATGTTTGACTTTGGTGTTAAATTTTTAATGGAATTTAAGATTCAATTTCCATCCAAACTTGTGTTCATCCAGTGCACATTGTTTTTTTTACGATCCACAACTTGTAGTGCAACAAAGAAAAGGTGGACATTAAATTAATGAAACGAAATTGATATATCTGCACCATTATTTGAATCTGTTAATCACCAAAGAGGTTGCAAGACAAAAATGTTTGTTCAAGAGTAATGGGATTTGCTTTGTGACCATAATTTTGTAACTGATTCCCTAAATCAGGGATAAGCAACTCCGGGTCTAGAGAGCCGCAGTCCAGCTTGTTTTCGATGTTTCCTTTCTTCAACACATCTGATCTAAATGATCAGCTCATCAGCAAGCTCTGAAAAGCCGAACAACGATTCTGATCATTTGAATCAGGTGTGATGGAAGAGGGAACCTCGAAAACAAGCAGGACTGCGGCTCTCGATGAACGGAGTTTCCTACCCCTGCTCTAAATGATTGAATGAATTCAAAAGGCATTTTGCCGTATTTGTACGACAACCATAGTTCTTCAATTACTGACCTTTGTTACTTACGAAAGCCCGTATCCCATTGAGGGGCCAATGTTTGCGAGTGTTGATAAAGGTAAAAACGTTCGGCAACAGTTTTAATGGATTTTCTTAGATAGATAGATAGATAGATAGATAGATAGATAGATAGATAGATAGATAGATAGATAGATAGATAAATAGATAGATAGAGCCTTGCTTTCCCTCTATTATCCGCAGTTGAGAAATGTCACCAAAAATATAGAATGTAGTGATGGGTCCATGAGGCCTCATGAGGCGTGTCGACACACTGACACACTGTGTTGATACTGTGTCGCTGACCACTGCCACCTGCTGGACCTTCAAAATCCCTGCAGCCAACCCACTTGACAGACTGAACTGACTGATTTGATGATGAAGTGTATACAATGCACTACCTCACTTTACCCACAATAGCTACAAGTGCCATTGTTTATGTTGTTGTTTATGCTGTTTATATTGTTTATATCGTCTATACTGTTTATCCTGTTCAGATCACATATTATGTCTTTTTTATACAGTGTAGCTGCTATCCTTTCTTAGCTGTGTGTGTTTAATGCACAGCACAGCATGTTTACATGCCTATTTGCACTGAGGATTGAGAGGAAGAAATTTCATCTATGCTGCATGTCATACATAAAGCATATTTGACAATAAAGATGACCTTGACCCTTGACAATATCATTCACATCCATGCATTCATATTGTATCATTCAATGTGTTTCAATAATGTGAAAATCATGTTAATGAGGATGCTTGTGGGCTTTGTCTTCACAAATTTTTATTCAGAAAAATAAGATGCTCCAGTGTTTTAAATTTCAGTCTGTTGCGTTTCTTGCATGCTATTTCCCCTGCTGTGGAGAACACACACAACGGAATGAGACATGGCGAGACAATCCGAGAGGCACTTGGTGAGACAAGGAGATTTTAATAAATACCTTATTCTCCAAAAGGAGATCAAAATGGCTCTACACGGCGGACAATTTGCGTTTGTCCGGAAGCTGCCTCATAATATGCACGGACTGTAGCAACGTAACTCGAGTGAAGCGCGTCTCAGCAGTCGATAGTCCGCTGCTCTGCTGTGCGCTCGTGAGCACGTACTCACGGCGCCGACGCAACCCACGCCACATAGAAGCTTTGAACTACGACAACAGCTAAGCTAGCCTAGACGATGTAATGATGGTCAGCAGACATGGTTTACGTTTTAGGTGACTTTTAATAACAACGTGGCAGAGACATCAAACATGCGGTGTGCTCACATGCAGTCACTTCCTGGAACTCCCCCTTAGAGGCGGGACCTCTCAATCAACTGGAGTATGACGTACAGTACAAACGTTCATAAAGCACTTCTCATATAATAATAGCCTATTCCCTATTACATGACAGCCGACATGAAGCTCGAAGCCAGACGGACACGTTTTTCTGATAATCTGTGTTTTCCGTTTTGCCCAAATATATATTTTTATTTGAGCAAGGGTGATGTCTGGCTTGTTTCGGCAGGCGGCATCTTATCGCCAGACGCACTTCCTTATAAACACTGTGTGGCGGGCTTTTGCTGCGTCGACGCCCCCTGGACTGAGTCGACTCCGCCTGGACTGAGCCGACGCAGCCTGGACTGTGTCAACGCAGTCCAGGCTGCGCCGACTCAGTTCACATGTTGATCACGTGATCGCATGAAGCAGCACACTCACTGACACGTGGATTGCTCTGTGAGCCCGACGCATGCGTCAACGCATCGGTGTCGCTGGACCCATCACGAATAGAATGTAAAATTCTTGTGACTCCTAGATGGTTATTTGTAATTATAGTTGTTTTTTTAAGTAAGACAATGTTGTACTAATTCATTTTATTTTCTTCATTTTGTGTTTTCCTTTCACTACTGTCTGTTTCTGCATGGAACCTGAAAAGTTATGCGCCCCACCCTGTTTTGCAGACACCCATGTTACACCGTGTAAATTAACATGTGCATGCAACATTTTTTTTCCACTCATTTATGCCATCCTGTCCTTGCCGTTCACTTTCTCACCTCCTTTCTTCACTCAGCTTCGATTCTCTCTCACTCAATATTTCATTCTGTCTTCATGCCTTTCCTCTTGATTTATGACATAGCAGTGCTTGTCTGCTCAAGTTGTCTTGAGGCAGAAGGGAGTGATAGTATTTCATCCGAGGGTTATCCACACAAGCACACACAAACACACACGCACAAAACAGTCTCGGACTTAAACAATCTGAGCTCCCACAAGTAGAATCACAAAGTCGATGGTTGTCTGCTTAGCCTTGTACATGAGCCACGCAAGCGTACTTATGCTAAAATCATGTAAATCAGCCATCACTTGGTGACTGGGATAAGCCCTTCATGCTTAGCTTGTGACATATTCGTCCTGATTTGCAGGAAGCTGTGTGGAGATAAGACCGACCAGGTTCACCTTGAGCTTCGAGGCCTGTCACTAACTCCTTTTCAATCAGAATTCAACAACATCCCCACAAACCTTTCCTCAAATCTTCCGTTCGGCTGTGTCTTCACACAAAGTCCCTGAGAATTCTTTGGCCCGCAGTGAGCAACATCAGATACGTACATGGCAAACAACCTGTATCACACGTGTCCAAAACCTGAGATTACATTCTGTAGGTATGTTCCAGAAAAAAAGAGGCAAACTACCAACCGTACATATCAAAATAGAGCACATGATTGAACATAGATGTGTGACGCAAATGAAAAATAGCCAGTTTGTAAGAATCATTATTAATGAATTAAGATGTTATGGCACGAACATTTACCTATTTCCCTTGAACTATAATAAATCCATCCATCCATTGTCTGATCCGCTTTATCCTCACAAGGGTGGCGGGGGGTGCTGGAGCCTATCCCAGCCATCTCCGGGCAGTAGGCAGGGACACCCTGAACCGGTTGCCAGCCAAACGCAGGGCACACAGAGATGAACAACCATCCGTGCTCACAATCACATCTAGGGACAATTTGGAGTGTTCAATCAGCCTGCCATGCGTGTTTTTGGAATGTGGGAGGAAACCGGAGTACCCGGAGAAAACCCACTCAAGCCCAGGGAGAACATGCAAACTCCACACAGGAAGGGATTGAACCCACGACCTCTGCACTGTGAGGTCGACGCGCTAACTACTGGACCACCGGGTCGTCCACTATAATAAATAAATATGAATACATTTCATGTTGTTTAATGCACAGCAATGATAACATTAAAATAAGATACATCGCTTTCTCACAAAAACTATCAACTGTCAATTATCAAATTACTCATTGTCATACAAACACTATCAAAGTTACACTTGAATATTGCACATGTACTATGAACAGAAACCGTGCTTTTTTTTTTGTTTGTTTGTTTTTTGTTTTGTTTTGTTTTTCCCACAAACCTGCAAGTCTGTACTCAGCAATTTAAAATGGCAAAGACCATTCGCTTGTTCTGCAGAGTGATCAGTTATGGAAGGGAGGGTTTTGTTTCCCAATCCAAGCATGACTGCCTGAATGAATTTGAATGTGATTTGACCATCTTCAATCACATTCAGCACGTCGACTGCGACTGAGTCGAGTGCTTCTTCTTTCGCTTTGTGCAGAGAAAAAGCACACAGGACTAGTTATTGAATCGGGTCTCCTTTTGGAGGAGGAAAGGAGGGAAATTGCTGAAAATTTTTAAAGTTGAGCTCATTTTTAAGACTTATGCACTGTTGGCCTTGAACAGATCAATGAAGCATGGTGTGTGCTTGTCAAGAGCTTCGCAGAAGTCCCCTTCAATATTTTTGCTGGCGATGCAATTAAACTTGGCAAAAACCTGAAAAACAGAGAGTGGGTGTAGAAAGAGTTTGTATTAAAATCAAAGGTGAAAATCAACTGAAAAACACAATGTAAAAAAACCGGCAATGTTATATTGAAATTGCATTTTTCAATTTGCTTTCCCGTGAATACCATATTTTTCCGCACTATAAGGCGCACCTAAAAACATTCAATTTTCTCAAAAGCCTTACTATCCGATGTGCCTTATATATGGATCATTATTCTGAATTCTTCGACATAGTACTTTAATTGTTCTGTAAAGCGCTTTGTTACAGCCGCAGCGGTTGTGAAATCTCTGTGTAAATAAAGCTGTATTGTATTGTATTACCTTTAATATAGCTCCATCTAGTGCAGTGGTGGCCAACCTGCGGCTCGCGAGCTGCATGCAGCTCTTTGGCTGGTTCCATGCGGCTCCCGGGCTTTGCACGACAATTGTCGAAAACGCTGCAGCGATGGCGCTGCCATTCAAACAACGGTGCTTAATACACAGAACGTACTATGTCATCCTATCATCAATCCCATTACTTGATTGACATAGAGGGCAACCAGTCAGATGACTGCTCAGACAGCAGTGCTAAGTGCTAAGTGCTAAGCTAGTCAGCGAACTACCTCTGGTTTTAGGGCAGGGGTGCCCAATACGTCGATTGCAATCAACCAAGAGCCAGCAGACTGGTCCCAAGTCGACCGCGAGCGGTGGGAGGAGGAAATAGGGGGGAAAAAAAGATGTGTGTTTGTGTCTTAAGATTTTATTTGTGTTCGGGCGCTACAGCGGTTGCTCATCGTGGCGTGCATGCATATGTGCGCGAGTGCATGGTCTTGTGTGTGTGTATGTGTGTGTGTGTCTGTGTGTGTGTGTGTGTGTGTGTGTGTGTGTGTGTGTGTGAGTGTGTGGGTGTGTGTGTGTAAGTGTGTATCTGTTTGTAAACCTTTGAACCGATAAAGCCAAATTGGGTCTTAGTCTCTGACTGGATGGCCACCCCTGATCTAGTGGATGTATAACGCAACCGCAGCCACTATTGTAGCTTCTATTCTATGTGCCTCATAATGCAGTGCAATACAGTAATCCCTCGTTTATCGCGGTTAATGGGGACCAAAACCACCCGCGATAAATGAAAATCCGCGAAGTAGCGACCAATTAACAAATATATAAATATTTTTTTAAGTCCGCAAATGGTCCATGAGAAGCTGCGAAAGTCAGCAAAACAACAGCGTGTCACATAGAGCAACATATACAGTACTGTACTCCATGTATATGAAAAAAAAAAACAATTTTAATTTTTTATTTTATTTATTTTTTTTTTATGAATAAATCCGCGATGCACTGAAGCCGCGATAAACGAACCGCGAAATAGCGAGGGATCACTGTATATGAAAACAGTTTGAAAATAGACCATTCGTTGAAGGTGCGCCTTATACTCCGAAGCGCCTTATAGTGCAGAAATTTTATTTTCAAACCAATAGCATTTGTGCACATACAGCTTTTGATAACCTTTCACTGATTTGTATGTAATGCAAGAGCTATGTTTTCATGAGGATGTGTTTTAAGGCGGCCCGGTTTCCTCCCACATTCCAAAAACATGCACTGTAGGTTAAGTTAACACTCTAAATTCTCCCTAGGAAGTGATTGTGAGCGTGGATGGTTATTCGTCAATGTGTGCCCTGCGATTGGCTGGCAACCGGTTCAGGGTGTCTGCCCCCCCATTGCCCAAAGACAGCTGGGATAGGCTCCAGCACCCCCTGCAACCCTTGTGATGATAAAGCAAATCAGGAAATGGATGGATGGATGGATGGATGTTTTGGGATATTCCATAAAATGTCTTCAACTGTCTGGCTACATAGCTTTGATAATGTGTTCTGACCTTTGATCTGCTGGAATCTTCATGCAGGAAGGCAGGCCAAAACTAACAAGTAGCTTACCTGTCTCTCTGTGAAAATTGCTGGGCCATCGTATGATCATGCTCTGCACAACTGGCTCCTGTTTCACTATCTCCCTTCTGCGCCGTGAGAATGTTTCATCAATCATTCTTGAGACTAGAGTGGCTATGGGGTGTCTTTTCTTCATTTCTTCTATGATGGCCTTCGTGACATTTTCAAGGCTGCCTTCATGATGTCTTTCAGGTACGTTAGGCCAGTAATTAGCTTTACCTCTTTTTGGCTGCTTTATATCCTTGCTGGATGATTGTCCCTATGGGTTGCGTTTATTTCATTTACCACCCTCTCCCCGCTCAGGCAAGCACTTCCGATCCATGCGCACCAAAACCAGCAGACATTCAAACAGCTTCTTCCCTCTCACCATTAACTCCCTAAAGAGTAACCCAAATCTCGAGTGGCTCTTTGCATTTTTTGCACACCCCTGTGGAACAGTATTACCGCAATGATCATTGTAGCTCCACCTCTCGACACACTTGAACAATTGTCATCGATCAATATTCCACAGCACCAGACACTTTAAAGCGCTCAAGGACTTTCTGTATACAAGTTGTACTACAATTGCTGGTCAATGGAATCTGGTGTGTTATTTAAGAGTACTTTCTATATACCAACAACTCGCAGCATCAATCTGTGCTCTATTTCGATATCACTTCCTGTTAAAAAAAAAAAAAAAAAAAAATGTGGTGGTGCAGTTCTGCGCATGTCTGGAAAAACGCCCAAAGCCCCCTGAGACAATAAAAAGATCAAAATCTAAAAAAAAAATAATAATAATAAATAAATAAATAAAATGAATCTAATTTAACTGATAACTGTAGTGGGGTATATCAAGTTAAGCATGTTCCCAAACTCTATATTTCTACTTACTTATTTAAGATTAGTGTTCATAACAGCTTAATGATTTCACAGTTAGGTTCACTAATAATTTCCTATGAATTTGAATATTAGCATTGACCATGTACAGTGTGTGTACATGTGTATGTGTGTGTGTGTGTGTGTGTGTGTGTGTGTGTGTGTGTGTGTATACAATGTGTGTGTGTGTATATATGTATAGCATCCGCGCTCACACTCTCACCTCGGGACAATTTTGAGTGTTCCATTAACCTGCCATGCATGTTTTTGGAATGTGGGAGGAAACTGAAGTACCCGGAGAAACGCCACGGGGAGAACATGCAAACTCCACACAGGGAGGCCAGAGCCAGACTCGAACCCTGCACCTCTATATATATAAACTAGTAATCCATCATATTTGTAATTCTCTTGTAATTCTCTTTGGCGTGCCATTGTAATGGAGGTGAAAAAAAAAGAATGCCCAACAGCCTAGCATTTTATGAAAGTTACCAGTACCAGCCCTCCCAGAACCCCCCCCCCCCAAGTACCAGTGAGGTAAGTTTGGATGTACTTTAAAACTTATTTCTTTCTATCTATCTATCTATCTCTTTTGTACCTTACTGGGTATTTTTAGGTCACGGGGAAAGTACAAAACAATAATTCTGTTTTATATTGGGTGTTTTTAGGCCAGGAAACAAGTGCTGCAATTCAGTCGGCTTCAACGCACAACCCCCTCTCAGCCATTAGCCTCTTAAATCGAGGTTCCACTTTACCTACATTTTTTTTCCCAACTCAAAGCAGCAGTTTCAATCAAATCTCTGAATTAAATCAGATAATTGGATGCTGACAATGCATTTACTCAGCCTGCCGAGGAAAAAGGAATCACCTGTGAGGCTTAATAGATTCGTCAATGAGGTGGTTTTAATTGTGTGCTTGACAGGCAGCTTGTTAAACACAGGGCACAGCTGACAGATATCTTCGGGTAGCTGTTTGTCACATGGGAGCGATTCCCATGTTACCTCAAAGCAACAGAGCACTCAATCAAAAGCTGTCAAGAGACCTTTGGTTATTATCTTGTCTTTATCCTCAAAGATTCATTTCTGATGACTGATACAGCCGTGGGTATTTTTTTTAATGCTGTACTGTACAATGAAATACATTTTTATTGATGTACATACGATGTATTAGGTATTTTCTAAGTTAGAATAGCAAATCCATATCCATATATCCATAAATTACATTTTACATTATTTTAAAAATGCAAATGAACAAAGAAAGTTTAAGTTAATAAATGCCCAAAGTCACAATGTTCTGATATATGGTCCTCTTTTCTCAAACAATAACTACCCATATAGATTACATAAAAGAGGGAAAAGTCATAACTGTCTGATCATAGATATCTAATATATATCCTTTGTAAGAATACAATATCCAATTCAATTGTAGTTAATCTTATACCCTCAGTAGTCAATGTGATTTATTTAAATAACAAAGAATTTGTGGTAAGAAGCTTTATTTCCTCTCACAATTTTTCATTTGGTCATTTAAAAAAAAATAAATAAATAAAAAAAACAGCTAACGCAGTCCTGATTGAGTCTAGTCCAGCTCACTTCAGTTTTGTGTCTGAAAGTTGACAAACCCTTTGAGAATGTGTTATTCAAACTGGAGATAACACAATCCATATTTGTTAAAACCATCAGGTGGGTCTGCGGTTGCTCATGGGAAAAAAATGACAGCACAGGGATAGTTTGTGGAAATTATGAGGTTTAAAAAAAATACCTTTTGTTCCATGGGATGATAATCTCTTGAGCTCTTATACATCCACTGCTGTCAAGGTTAGAATGGTCAAAATTGGACAAAAGGTGCCATGGCAAATAAAAGACTCGATCCAGGCACAAGAAAAAAATAAGTGCAAGTCAAAGCTCAAAGTTAATTTTGGAATTTACAAACAAAACTTTGTATGGAATCAGAGAGATTTTTTTTTTTTCTGAAATCACAACAAACAGCAGTTAACATGTCCTGTTTGTCACAGTAAATAGATGAACAAACCCTCCAGTCTTGCTCCTCTTAGTCCTAAGAGGAGTAACTTCTACAACTAAATCCAGTACATTTTCAATATTCTTTAATGACACAGTTTAAGGCATGAAAAAAAATCCATCACACAAATAACTGTTCTACAGCCATCTAGACACCAAGAGCTGCCACGTTTGACATCTGTCACTGACAAAACAGTCGAAGAGATTGTCTGCAGCCTGAGTACATTGACATGTTGCTTGGATGAGTTTCCCACTAGATTTCCAAAGTCTGCGGTGAGCAAATTTACTTCTACAACTTGCTCAGATGGTTAATAGGGCTCTAAAGAACGAAACATCATTAAGCTTCTCCTTAAAACGAGCAGTTTTGATCCCACAGTACTGAACAACTACTGGGCATATACATGTAGTGGTGTGAAAAAGTGTTGGCCACTTTCCTGATTTTAACATTTTTTGCACGTTTGTCACACTTAAATGTTTCCTATCAGATAATAAAAGTAAATACACAATGCAGTTTTTTTTCTGAAATTAAGGTTTTTATTTTCATATGAGGCATAAAAAATAAAAATAAAAAAATCAAACCCTGGGTGAAAATACATTGCCCCCAAAGCCTAATCACTGGTTGGACCATCCTCAACAGCAACAGCTGAAATCTTGAACTGGCAATGAGTCTTCTACATCTCTGTGATGTTGGCACACTCTGATTTGCAGAATCGCTTTAATTTAGCAGCACTGGAGGGTTTTTGAGCATGAACAGCCTTTTAAAGGTCATTCCACAGCATTTCAATCAGATTCAAGTATGGACAGAGAGGAGGCCATTCCAAAACCCTTTTTTTCTTTTTTTTTTTTTTTTGTCTTTCAGAAGTTGACTCCCTGAAGTGTTTTCGATCGTTTTTGTGATGCAGAACCCAAATGAGCTTCAGTCCGAGGGCACAAACTGATGGCCAAGCATTCTTCCTAAGGATTTTCTGGTAAAAAAATCTGAATTCAAGGTTCCATCAATCACAGCATGTCAGCCAGGTCCTGAAGCAGATACACAAACCCACACCATCACTTTACCACCAACATGTTTGACTCTTGGGATAAGCGAGTACACATGTATCTGCATCGGTTCATCTGTATGCGTATCTGTGCTCAGAGTGGGTGTGCCATGATCCATAAGTAGGCGTGGTTTAAGCTCAGATCAGTACATTTACATGTATATAAGACTGAAATTGACATGGATTGTTCAGAAGTTGCTATTTGCACTTTTTTTTCCCTCCACACAACATAATCCGTTGTTAATTAAGATTTGGGTGGGTGGCTTTGCATGTTTGTAGATGGAAATAAAACCACTCATTGACAGTGACCGACACAACACAAGCCGTTTACAGCGCCGTCTTGTCAAATATACAACGTACATTAAGAAACAAGTTAACAATTCACTTCAGATATCATACCAACTGAAATAGTGGGAAACTGAGTACTTATTCGAGTAACGTGATTTGGAGTCAAGCCAAGCAAGCACAGAGACATCATCATCATCATCAAAATGAGCTTTTTCAGTAGCTATGGCTAAAGCCTCTTAGAATGGTGGGAATCCAAAATAAAACACACTCACGCCAGCAAAGGAAAGGTTTGAGAAAAAAATACAGAAAAAATGTCAAATAAAATCACGCAAGTAACTCTTACGAGGCAATCCCTGATGGGACAAGCTGAAAGTCGCAGTTCGATCCCCAATACAAAAGACTTTGCTCAACAGCTTTTCCAGTGGGCAGAGGAGCTCTCCAGGCATTAAATAAATGCAAAGGTGTGTACGTATTTGTTTAGTCTGTTCACAGAGTACACGCTCCTGAAACAATAAAAGCAAAAGGGCTTCCACAAGTGACAAAGATGAGATGTGCTCAATATCTGTCATATAAGAATTTGGTTCTCATTTCTTGCCTGTTTACAAGCCACTCATGGTACAGTATTTGTTTGCGTGGCGAGAAGAGTGTATGATCAGTGCAGGTAAATATCAAGTAGAAGCTGACTTTGGATCAGGAACTTGAATGAACTATGAAGGATTGACATGATGGAGAATTTAAAGTTAATCACTTTGCAGATGTTTGGAATCTCGAAAAAAATCTTTTTCCTTTTGATTATTTTTCTCATCTCAGTGGATTTCATAAAATCGTACAGCACAATGTATATTCTGCTTGCATCCGAAAGGGAAATGCCACTGTTTCGTTCTTATCATCTGAGTTTGCGCCTTTACTTTGATGTTCACATGTGAGCAAGATCAATGACTTGTGTCTTCAGTGTTGCCATATTTAGCAACATTTCTGACCCCTCTAGCATTTTATTATTATTTTTTAATAAGCCACGAGCAAGGAAGAGGGGAAATCACCCTGATAATAATTTGGATGGCCACACTTAGGAGTGGTTAATATATGAGTTAGTAGTTGGTGCTGAAAACATTGATGCATACTGTAGACGTTCATTTTGTATGTATGTTTGTGTGTGTGTGTGTATATATATATATATATATATATATATATATATATATATATTTATATATATATATATATATATATATACATTTTTTTTTCCCGGAATTTTCAGGAAAGTCCACTTTCATCTCTGGATATAAAAATAGAAGCCCAAAAACAAAAGGTTGCCTGTATTTAGATGTTGACCATGATTGTAACATGTCTCAAATAAGGTCAGAATGGAATTCCTGAAAGCCCTTTGGGCCGGGAGGTCCGAGCTGTGAAGTCAGCAAAAAAAAGTTTCCAAATTCACTCAAAAGAGAGGATCCCTATGGAGACCAAGGCTGTGAATGGCAAAACATCCTCCAACCTTCTATTTTCTGATCCGCTTCATCCTCACAAGGGTTGCGGGTGTACTGGAACCTATTGTTAAATGTAATTCTGTTATCCCATGTTTACTTTCAGTATAACTACAAAACCTTTGTTCCAGAGTTTGACTTCGTAAATACCTCATTTGCAATGGGGTAGGTTTAATAT
>NW_017806049.1:720777-721126 GCF_001891065.2 Hippocampus comes
TCCTCCGCGTCACTCCTCTTCCTGCGGACGGCGGGGGACCGGATGTCAAACGACGACGAGGTCGCGGAGCCAAGGGCGAGCAAAGCGGAAGGGAACCCGCTTCACTCGCAACCAAGGTGATCTAAAGGATTCCCGAAACAGCAGACAACAACAAGAGCTCCGTATGAAAATAAGATTTATTTAACAAAAACCGCACCGCAAAAAACGAGACAACAGAAAACGCTGGCAAAAACGAGTACCAGGAAAAGCACGAAAGAACCGAATAACAAAAAACGCTCGCACGAAGGCAAGGAGAAAAACAATCTAGTCGCAAGAAAAATACACACCGAGAAATACAAACTCCTAATAC
>NW_017806050.1:0-516 GCF_001891065.2 Hippocampus comes
AGAGAAAAACATCAAAACAATTATAAATAAAAAAAAGGATTAAAACAAATAAAAAATTAAAGTGAAACAAACAAAAAAAATATATTTTAAAATTAGTCCAAACTACAAATCCTGTATGCTAAAACATCATTTGCTGATGTCAGGAGACCCCAAACAAAACAGAACAGCAATAAATAAATAAATAAAAACATTTAAAAAAAAAAAAATTGTACTGTTTGTTCAATCATGTGTAACCATTTTCAACACTTCAGATTTTTCAAGAAATAACAATTGTGATTTATTTATTCATAATAATAAACAATAATGGTTGAAATAACTCACAAGTATGGACTGAGCCATCGTATAGATGCGTGAAAAAAAAATGAAAAGATTTTTGACAGAGCAGGTTGTGTACATATATTAATAGAATATTTGTTCTGTGTGTATGCATGTGTGTGCCATATGTTCATCGAATTGAAGTAATAAATCATGATGCTGGTACTACTCTCTTTTTATGAAGTAGAATATTATAGAGTG
>NW_017806058.1:0-332 GCF_001891065.2 Hippocampus comes
AAATTTAGTACACAACCAATACATTTGAAAAGTTACTTACACACACAATAACAGGATATATGTATTTTTATTCATTTATTTTTCAATTTTGTTTTGTATTTGTTTAATTCCGTATTCATCTTTTAAGTTTATCTAAGCTACTATAGTGCACGGGCGTGTGTGTGTGTGTGTGTGTGTGTGTGTGTTTGTTTTGTATTTGTTTGTTCCCAGTGTGGGACAAATAAAGGATATCTAATCTAAAAAAAAAAAAGTTTAATTCCGTATTCATCTTTTAACTTTATCTAAGCTACTAATTAATATAAACAGCGTGCAGTGTTTTGGTTCAAAACAAT
>NW_017806059.1:0-3462 GCF_001891065.2 Hippocampus comes
TTGAGACACTCATAGATTATTTTGAAGCAGCCATCTAGCGCCCTGTGGTCCATGTGCACCTGTGCTTAAAAAAAAAAAAAAAAACATTTTAACTGCCTGTTGCATTAGGTTCTCTGCTCTGGACTCGGCTTTCCTCCTCGCAAGTGGCTGATTTTCCCTACCATATCTGCAACACTAAAAATCATAAGCACAAGGGTTGGATTTGGAATTTTGAAACAAGACCACCGGAATTTAGATGATTTGGAATGGTCACTCCAGCTGACCAAATAATTAATTCGGCATCTTGTGTGTTTGAATAGTCTCCTTGACAAATATATTTCTTGTGACAATCAGTTATTGCACCTGAATCAAATGCAGGTTCGAAATATGATTAAAAATAAGTCAGTTGAAGTGCACCTATTTTTCTCCAGCAATATTTTAAAGCGATGATGAGGAGAAAGTTTTCTGCCATAGTTACTTTAAATCTGGTCGTGTGGTGTGACCTTATGTTATTCTAAATTGTAGACCTCCGCATCCACCTCCAGTGTTGGATCTTAGAGCCATCATGGACATGGAAGCCAGCTCTGCGCAGACCCTCAAACCAGCTCCTAAAAGCCTAGCAAGGTAAAATATCAACGCATATTCAGGTTGACTACAGTTGCTGTTTACAGACTATTTACGGCGCACAAGTTTTAGGTATTCCCACCCACTCTACATATTTTTCTGCTTGCCTTCAGTGTTGGTACCCTCTGCAAATATTCTCCTACTCCTATGAAATTGTCCCAAAAGCAAAGGAAGATGTTGGCCTTGGCCAATAAAGAGACCAGTGTGGACGCTACAGCATCCAAACCCACCCCCACAGTCACACCATCCAAAAACAGCAGTGGGAAGACCTGGTGAGTGTACTCCAGAATCTATCCATCCATTTTCAGTACAATTTATCCTGTTCAGGCTCACGGGTGTGCTCCAGGATCAGAAGCACAAATGGAGGTGGAAGAAATTAACCTCATGTCCAGTGCATTTGTGATTTCAAGTATAAAACACAATTTTTGTTACTTTTTTATTCTGCATTGAACCCTCATATATGAGGGTCATTCAATAAATAAGGTGAATTTTTCGGTATAAGGACTTCTAATACAGATACAAGCTTAAATTTTTTTTCAACATAGTCCCCAGCACTGTCACACACTTTTCCCATCAGGGCCCAAGCTTCCATATTCCCTCAGCATAAAAATCTTTGTGCCTCTCGTGAACGCTTTTAAGGGACCGAACAGGTGAAAGTCTGAAGGGGCAAGGTCTGGGCTGTATGTGGGATGAGGGAGCAGTTCCCAGCCCGGCATGTTGATGGTCTGCACTGTTTTGGGCTGCTGTGTGAGGCCGTACGTTATAATGATGGAAGATGACTCCTTCTGGCTGATGACCCCTGCATTTGTTCTTTATATCTTTCTTGACCTGCCTCAGCAGTTAACAGGAGTTGGCACCAAGTTTGAAAGTGACGATGAAGTCAAAAGTGTTGTGAGCGACTGGCTAAGAGATCAATCCAAAGATTTTTACGCTGAGTGAATATGGAAGCTTGTGTACGGCTAGGAAAAGTGAGTGACAGTGCAGGGAGACTACGTTGGGGGGAAAAAAAGTAAGGTTCTATCTGTATTAGAAGTCCTTATACCGCAAAATTCACCTTATTTATTGAATGACCCTGATAGTTGCCGTTTTGGCATTTGCAAAATCACAGATTTTTTTTCTTCTTTGCTACAGTTGTTCACTGAAAACCTCATTTGTTTTTGTGCTCAGCCCAAAGCAGTAAAAGTATGGCTTTGACACCATCTTGTGGCATCTTGATGCCAAGAAACTCTTGGAAGTGATTTGAGGAGCTTCACTTTGACTAAATTTGTGCCTTGTCCTCAGCGTGTGACATTAATGCAATCATAAAACCTTTTAGGGTGGGTATGAAATTACTTGTGGATGAATTTTCGCTGTTTGTTCCAGTCCTGGGTCCCGAGCCTTCCATGAATGGAGGTGGTTCACTTTATTAGCCTTATGTATTGTTAAAAACACAATTCTTTTTACATGTCTTCATTGAATATGTCATTCAAGTTAAGCAAAGCTCCACCATCTCAATGTGTTTCATGTTTCCCCCCCATTGATTTCTGTCATCAGGGCAACAGCACTCCAGTCCTTACCCTCACCTTGCTCATTCCGGGCGCTGCTCGAGGAGGAGGAGAACATCTTCATCCGAGCGGGGCAGCCGGGAACTCACAGTTGCCAAAGTGCTCAAGCGTTACCTGTCAGCGTTACACCTGTTAATAAGAGGGTGACGTTCAAATGTGCTGATGGCAGTGAGCCGGAGAAACCTGGGTAAGTCAACTACATGTAGCGAATTCTGCTATCACTGGGAGGCACTGTTGTCAAAACAGTGCTTCATTTTACACAAGTTTAAACCAGTGATTCCCAACCAATTGGCCAAACACAAGAGGTCATTAGGTGTACCATGGGAAATGATCCAGTTTCACTTAGCGGTAATTAATCCCGCTGGGTTTGTCTTCCTTCAATGCCTGCAAACTGAATTTGTAAAATTGTGAGTAAAGTGAGAAGTGAACATTATTTGAACATACATATTTCTTTGTAACGTTTTTGTTCGGGGTGTGCTGCAAGTTGTTTTGTTTTGGGGGGGTTTCCTCTCATTTAATATATGTGCTCGATGGGGGTTGGGAAACACTGGTCTAAATTACAGGTCCCGCAATAAAATCACATTCATTTATAAATTCGCACCCTTCATGTCAGTCCTGACTGTTTTACACAGAAATCCCTGTTTCTGTTGAGTGTAATTTATGCTCTGCCAGTGAGATTCACTTCTTTCATTAGAGTGCCTGTTCGAGAGGCTGCCATTCCATTGGTGAATGTGGAAAAAGTCTTATTCACATTGTTGTTGTCACAACATGAAAATTGTGACAATTGAAGAAAAACATGACATTTTATATACAGTACTGTATTTTCAGTACTGTACAAAAGTCTTAGGACACCAAAAGATTTTTCATAACAGTATTTATTAGGGCTGGGTAAAATATCGTTTTGCAATATATCGCGATACTTTTTTTTTTTTTTTTGCTGAACCCAGGGATTGATACTTTAAGTGAGTGTTGATACTTTAAGTTACCTTATTTGTTTTTTTTTTCCCTGAGTTTGAAATGTCCTATTATGTTTGAACACACCTTGTTTCTCAAGCCAATTGCAAGAGACATCATAGTTTATTCCCCTTTTGAGCCTGTTTGTTTGAACAACAAAGGTTGAGTGTATTACAAACTATAAGACAAACATTGGGTGACAAGCATCGGCCTGTCGCATAGAATGAGTAATCAGCCCACTTTGGCTTTCACACGCGCAATAAATAAATGTCAAACTTCAACCCTGAAGTTTGGGTCTGCACGGTAGTCCATTGGTTAGCATGTCTACCTCACAGTGCAGAGGTGCAGGGATACATCCCGG
>NW_017806059.1:3635-6978 GCF_001891065.2 Hippocampus comes
CCTGCGGTTGGCGGGCAACCAGTTCAAGGTGTAACCTGCCTACTTCGGAAAGACAGCTGGGATAGGCTCCAGCCCGCCCGCGTACCTTGTGAGGATAAGTGGATAAAGATTGATGGCCATGAAAGTGGCAAAGTACACATCCAGACTCGGATGTTTATTTGCACAGGAGGAATTTAACCTGGTGCTCGTTTCAGACGGGCTTCAGACCATGTTCGCCGGCCCCGTCTGTCTCAAAGTTGGAATTTTTCACTGCGCTCCTCGCCATTGGTGAATGTGGAAAAAGTCTTATTCACATTGTTGTTGTCACAACATGAAAATTGTGACAATTGAAGAAAAACATGACATTTTATATACAGTACTGTATTTTCAGTACTGTACAAAAGTCTTAGGACACCAAAAGATTTAAGAATTGTGATCGTTTTGGAGAGGAAAACCTTCTCACCGCAATAAATACTGCATTTTCCTGACTATAACCCGTTCCAGGGTTGAAGTTTGGGTCTGCACGGTAGTCCATTGGTTAACATGTCTACCTCACAGTGCAGAGGTGCAGTGTTCGATCCCGGCTCCGGCCTTCCTGTGTGGAGTTTTATTTATGGATTTAGACTGAGGAGCTAGTCACTTCTGACTATTCAAATTAACGAACACGTCTCACAGTTGACCAATAAAAGTGTCCGAGTCCGCCCTCATACCAAATCGTCATCAGCTATTTGCAATTGGAATGCACATGCTGAGGGAGGAGCTGGCTCAGGCTGACACACACACACACACACACACACACACACACACACACACACACACACAGACACACACACACACACACACACACACACACACACACACACACAAAGGGGGAGGGGAGCTGAGTGACACGTGGATGTGTGTATGCTTAGCAGTACACATGGCTGTGTGTGAAAGAGCAATTGAGAGCCAAACTCAGCATCTCAACTTGAATTTAATGAGCAAAGGGAACAAGTGCAATAAACAGCCCTCCCTGCAGTGTGACACCCAGTCATCTGCGAATATGCCTCATGTGACAAGAGTAAAGAGTAAGAGAAAAGAAACGTTCTGGGATTCTCTGTAACTATAGCTGTGTATTCGCTATTGTTTGCGGAGGGGCTCATCTACCATCCATCCATCCATTTTCCGATCCGCTTTATCCTCACAAGGGTCACGGGGGGTGCTGGAGCCTATCCCAGCTGTCTTCGTGCAGTAGGCGGGGGACACCCCGAACCGGTTGCCAGCCAATTGCAGGGCACACACAGACGAATAACCATCCACGCTCACACTCAGACCTAGGGACAATTTAGAATGTTCAGTCAGCCTGCCATGCATATTTTTGGAATGTGGGAGGAAACCGGAGTACTCGGAGAAAGCCCACGCGGGCCCGGGGAGAACATCCAAACTCCACACAGGGAGGCCGGAGCTGGAATTGAGGGAGGCCAGAGCTGGAATTGAACCCGGTACCTCTGCACTATGAGGTCGAGGCGCTAACCACTGGACCACCGGGCCGCCCGGGCTCATCTACCGATGTTTGTAATACAGACAATACCCCATGAATAACATGGAGAACCGCGGCTATTAGTCCGAGGCAGCTAATCTCTACAAATGAGTTTTTGTGACTAAATTTAGCTGTTGCGGCTTTTATTCAGGTGTGTTTTGTAGTCCAGAAATTATGATAATCCCGTTGAGAAAATACAGTCTTCTGGTAGTTATTGTTAGTGTAGCGCAGATTAAAGATCTAAGGACCAGCAGAGGGTTACAGGGACCTTTCACTTATTATCAACTAATAAATTGGTCCAGTGTGACTTTCCAGCTATTTATTGAATATTTACTAGCCCCGGCATTACTCTGGAACATTTTAAAAAACAGTCTAATATCATTGAATGGTTGAAGCATTTTTCATCCACTACACAATGAGATACTGGGCAGTTTTTCAAAGGGGCCATGAGAGAAACTTAAATTGTATTATTTTGATCAACTGCTATGTGTGTATGTTTGGTGCATGTTGTCATGATTGGGAAATAAAAATGGAAAACAAAGCTATAAGCAGTCATTAAAATTACTGGGCAGGTTGTGGTCTGTGGGATGGATTTTGCTCAGGTCTGGTCTAACAAACATAAGATGTGCTTTACTCTAAAGGACAAAAAACACTGCCAATGAATTAAGGGGAGCAACCGCAACCACTAATCAATTTAAATCAGTTTCACAAACACGACTATGGAAATATTTTGCTTTAAGTATATAGACAATCATGAATAACCTTTGAGTATTTATGTACTGCCTCAGTATTTTTTTATTCAATTCAATGGATTTTGCTTAGTATGGCAGTATGACACTGAAGAAAATGCTTACTGTTAAGGACTCCGGGGGAAGTGGGATGACC
Source organism: Hippocampus comes (assembly GCF_001891065.2). NCBI lineage: Eukaryota > Metazoa > Chordata > Actinopteri > Syngnathiformes > Syngnathidae > Hippocampus > Hippocampus comes. The sequence continues at coordinate 6,019 of NW_017806059.1, forward strand.
AGCTCAAAATGATGGTCAGCAAGGTTGATGTGACCTAAGTCACCCCGTCTTCAACAACACTCGTGTAGAGAAATGCATACCGTGCCCACTCACAGGCTATGAAGCCGGGTGTCATCTGTAATACTGTATTTGCAAAAGCCTGTGACCCAGGAAGGTTGAAATCTCAAGTTAAGCGTTTTTTTTCCATAGTTCCCCTCGTCCGCAAAGTTACATCTCTGCTATCGTACTTCTGCCGTGTGTTTAGCCTGCAGCAGATTTTCAAGGAGGCCTCCAGATGCTAAACAGCTGCATGAGTCGTGAGTGAAGCCAGTGATGCTAACAAGAATTGATAAGGGCAGCCCTCACGTCACATTATATCTTACGGAAGAGTGAGCAGGTATCAGGTTCCTCTTGGTATTTAGCGGAAGAGTCAAGAAACCGCAGCACCATTCGCACCGACCTCATCTTCTGGAACACTCATTCCTTGAGATGCGTTGCTGATGTATGAATCTTAACCCCTTCCATTCTGATTTTTGGAATCTGACTTACTTGCTGCAGTCTCCACATGGCTTTGTCATAATATAGTGAGGATAAAGAAACAAGAGTGACATGTAGATTAGCTAAATTCCTCTAAAAGAAGTCCAGCAGGATTATGGCCAGGAAGAAACAATAGTATTTATAGTAACTTTACAGTTGTCTGAGTATGAAGTGGAAAAACTTTTAATTATGTTTGAGTTGATTATATTGGAAGTTCAGTGGACTCGCAGTCTTGCACCCGCGGAATCGCATATTCATGGGTTTTTATTTTTTCCAAAATTAAAAAAATATTTTTGATGTATTTTTTGTTTGTTTGTTTGTTTTTTTGTTTGTTTGCTGTTTTTTGTCCAGGCAACAGCACTGTTTTGAGTGTCATGTTGGTGTAAAGCAGTGCTTCTCAATTATTTTCTGTCATTACCCCCCCAGGAAGGGGGGGGGGGGGGA
>NW_017806059.1:7703-32436 GCF_001891065.2 Hippocampus comes
GACGCCCTCCCCCCACTTCCCTGGTGGCCTTTGCTTCCATCGTGGAGGAGGAGCGACAGCAGGAAGCGGCGCTAATCCGCAGTCGAGAGAAACCGCTGGCGCTCATCCAGGTAGTGCGGCTTTGCCTGTGTGTGGTAGAGCTTTCTTTGACTGACACAGATCGACATGTGCCATGACACACAGCAGACACGGTTGAAGAAAAGGTTCCTCACGTTATTCTAGCCAGCCTTCTTTCATCACCTTGCTAAGTCTCTTTTCCCCCAATGACTCTATGGTTTACATCATCAATAACATGTGCAACGAACTCCCGTTTTATCACGAGGGATACGTTCCGGACCCACGATAGGTGAAAATCACCAATATCGAGACACTTTTTTTCAAATGCGGTTTTACTGCTCCCTATAAACACGTACATGAAGACTTCTAAAAACACTTTTTTCCCACAAATTCGTCATTACTGTTCACATGCTCTCACTTAAGACAAATAAGAAGCAAAGTCTGCTTCCATCAAGCTGCATATTTGTCACTCTAAAACAGACACATCAAACGAAAAGCTTAAACTTTGTATACTGTATTTTCCACACTAAAAGGTGCACTGGATTCAGTCTCTTTTCCCCCAATGGCTCTATGGTTTACATCATCAATAACACATGCAACGAACTCCCGTTTTATCACGAGGGATACGTTCCAGACCCACGATAGGTGAAAATCACCAATATCAAGACACTTTTTTTCAAATGCGGTTTTACTGCTCCCCATAAACACGTACATGAAGACTTCTAAAAACACTTTTTTTTCCCACAAATTCGTCATTACTGTTCACATGCTCTCACTTAAGACAAATAAGAAGCAAAGTCTGCTTCCATCAAGCTGCATATTTGTCACTCTAAAACAGACACATCAAACGAAAAGCTTAAACTTTGTATACTGTATTTTCCACACTAAAAGGTGCACTGGATTATGAGGCGCACCCTTAATGAATGGCCAATTTTGAATTTTTTTTCATATATTGAACGCACCGCATTATAAGACGCAATCTACAATGCATCCACTTGATGGAGCTACGCTCAAGGAAATTCCAACAGAACACTACACTACACTCTGATTTATATAGCGACGATCAGATGTCAGTAAAACCTATTTAATAAAGCAGTGACACAGTTCACTTAACCAACAGCAAGTTATAACATTGACTCGTTAACGTTGAACTCTCTTGCCGCTGCTCTATTTCCGTGTTCAACTGTGAAACCGATCGCCTTAAGTTTGAACTCTGCGTTATAAGCATGTCTCTAGCAAGGAGCCATTTTTGGGGTTGACATATTACCGTAATGACCATACACAAGGCGCATCGGATTTTAAGGCGCTGTGAGCTTTTAAGAAAATGGGAGGCTTTTAGGTGCGCCTTTTAGGTGCGCCTTTTAGTGCGGAAAATACGGTATTTAAACGGCCAAACGTGTACCCAAAGCATAGAATGTCATTTCATGTCAGTCTGCCAGCTATAATTCAGGGACAATGAGCTGTGATGAAGTAGGGTTTGGTGTACATTGCCTTCATGTCCTTTTGTGGCAGACCATTTTATGACCACAGTTGGTTGGAAAAATGCTGAAAAAAGTTTTGCTGTTGCCAGCCTTCTTTCATCACCTTCCTAAAACCCCCACCACGACTCTGTTTGTCCTCATGAAAAACATTTATCATCATCCATCTTATCCTGTCGGCAGGGTTTTGTTTTTTTCACCCTCAGAGGGTTTGGATCTGCTTTCCTCAAATATGCCTCCTTTCCCTGACTTTCTTCTCTTCTCTGTGTAGATTGAAGAGAGGGCTATTCAAGACCTTCTGTTCCATTACAAGGCCTATGACAACCCTGATGAGCTGATCTTGGTGGAGAGGGCCTCCTCGCGTCCCATGGCAGCTCCAATATGGAACAAACACTGATGACTCGCCACAACATCGCAGTAAAGTGAGACGATTGTTGGCGGTGTGCCCTTACGGTGTGCTCATCGATTACAACTTTATGCTTCTTATTGCAGTTGTACTTTAAGTTGTCCTCATTCTCTGCATTGTGTTGTTAATGGGTGTCACAGGGTGAATGTACTCCATAAGAAGAAAATGTAGTCCGTCTGAGGCCTTAGAGCATGAACCTTTTTTTTAAAAGTTGCTCACATGGCTTAAGTTAATGCTTCCCAATTGTTGTTGTAACGTGATGTTGCCAAAGAAACGAAATTGAGATGGAGACACACACAGAGGGTGCACAGTGCAGTGTGAGTTTGATTCGTTGGAAGTTCTTCATAATCTTGAGAAAGTTTGGAGTGCCGACTAGACCTAGAAAATTGACTGCGTTTCAGCTGATTGATTTGCACAGACGTTATGATGTCATTTGGCATCAATTGATACAAAAGTGGAGTGAATCAACATTCTGTCAATCTTCCAATCCATGGTTTGGTGTGTTGTAGTGACATAATAAATCTTTTGCAGGGTGGATTTTCTTTGCAAGAAAATGTTTGTTATCAATCTAAATCAGATGTAACAAGGAACTGTTACATTTATTTTCTGTCCTGATTTACATATTTGACTTTTTTTTTCAGCCAACAAAGGCAACGTAGGTACCTCAGTTAGACCGCGTGACATTAAGTTTGTGTGATTGGGTTGTCTTGGTATTAAAAAGACTTTACGATGAGAAACAGCAGGCAATAAAGTATCATACCTGTGCAATGACTCAGTAAAGTGTGTGTGTATGTGTAATTTATACAGCAGCAGGCTGAGCGAAGTGTGTATGTGTAATTTATACAGCAGCAGGCTGAGCAAAAACTGTGACGTCTTTAATGTCCTTACTTGTTTCCTAACCTTGATCCTCTTTGGCGTAGAATCTCTCTGACTAACTAAAAAATGGTAGCCTCCTGACACGCTGGCTTGCCTGCATGAGCCACAAACAATTTGCACATCTCGGCCTCTAATTGACTGCGATGACCCCGATCCGAACCTTAGCGTGCGGTAATTGACCGGTTTAGCTGAGCGTAATTACAGCTAAAACATCACATCACAAGTCAGGGAAGAGAGTGCTTGTGAGGGAAATATTAATTACTCATTAGTGTCTGATTAGCTGGAGTATTTTTTTTCATCATGCCACTCTAGCAGGTTATTAGGAATCAAACTGACATGCAGTGGAATGATGAGTATCAATGGTAGATGTAGAAGAAAACTGTTTGAGAAATAATAAACTGCCCAGTCCCCATCAATTCTGCATAACTTTTATTTGTTTGGTTTATTTTTGAAAGGAAAATTATAATAAAGGTGTATTTCAACCCGTAGTCCCAGTGGAGGAAATCCCATCAAACTCCACCCTGGAAATTCTTATTTATAGGCTGGAATAATGAAGGTGTCCAGCTGTCAAAGGTAACTCGCCTTTTATTGTTGAGGGTGTGCCGATCTATTAAATGTGGTTGATTTGAGGACAGTGCATGCAATCTGTCAGTCGGGAGATGGGGGAGGACAGACCTTGGCCATATTTCCAGCCAGCCAGATGGAAAAGTTGTGAGGGTGTCCTCCAAACTGTTAGCATGAAGTCCTGCATTATTTATGGACAAAAGGGTATGTTCCATACATTCAATGCAATAACTTCCTACCTGCTGAATAGTGGCAAGCACATGCCCAAATGAGTGAACTCAAAATTCGCATTCGTCCTGTCTGACTCTATGGATTTATAAACTTTAAATTATATTTATGCTGTAGTGACACAATTCAGAATGCAGAGGAAATGAATAAATGGAAAATTCAGTTTAACTCAATAAAATCATGCGTCTGCTGCCAGAATTTTACAGAAGCTACGGGGCTGGACTTGGGCCACTTGCCTGGGCCAAAAAAAAAAAAAATCCATTACATCTGGAAGATTGCAAAAGAACTGTGTGCCAGAAGACAATTGTAATACTCCTCCAGTACTTACGTGTTTTTTTATATCTTTGATACAGTATGTATACAGTGTATTTTTTATTTCATTTCATTGTTAGCATGAATTAAGTGTTCATTTAAAGTGACAGTAGTAACAGTTTTTATTCGAATGACAGTCAGGTAGTTGCCTTTCAAATGTTTTTGCTGCAGTGGGAGGGCTTTGCCTTTTTTTTTTTTTTTTTACTTCTACTCCATGTGTACTGTGGACATTTAAAATATGAAAACTTAATTTTTGTTCATACAACCCCACAACTTAAATGTTAAACTAATTTTGAGCATCTGCAGCATCGATATGCACTCATAGTTTTGTGGTATATGATGCTACAGCTAATAATAATAATAATGACATTAATACCAATACCCATACTTTGTATGGACAAGATGTATTATTTTTTTGTCAAGAAAAGTCTGCCAATGTATGAAAACATCTACCTTGTATTTCTACTCCTTGCGGTATCATTTTAGTTTTAAGTGATGAGAACAGAATATTGCTTTTCAACAAGCAAGCCATTTGCTTTGAAGGTGGTTCTAAAATAAACAGGGACCCTTTTATGAGAAGAAACGCGACACCTGTGGAGAAAGGGCACTTTTTCCGCTGGATAGTGCATGAAAGAAGCTCCCTCGGCTGATTAGTCTGAGATTTAGAGCCTGAAATACATTAAATGGAAACAGTCTATTGTCTTGTATGCTTTTTTAATTTGAATTTTCAGATGAAATGAAAGCCAAAGGTATACTCGACTGAAATTAACAATATATATATGGATTTTTGTTTTTCTACCTTGGCAGTTGCAAATGATTGCAGTAAATAACGATGCATAAATATAGGGCAGGGGTCACCAACCTTTATTTTAAGCTGAGAGTTAGTTTGTTCAAATTACCTTTAATAATATTACTGTTCTATTAATAATAAATGAAATTAAGTTATGAGAAGACACTAATCAAGTAAATGATTTCTCACAATAATATTACTGGTTACATTAATCGTCATAAGGTCTAACATTTCGCCTTCAGTGGTGGCCTGAGTGAAGTTGTGCCGGTTTATATATATGAGGACAACTTGCCATGATTATTTACAGCAAATGTAACATGACAAAAGTTAATCGGCGACGAGGAGTGGTTGAGTGTGATGTGCCCGGAAATAGACCAGCTGTTTGGGGAAAATCAGATTTTGCCGATGGCCAGCAAGCCCCTTTCCCATTTGCATAAAAAAGCAGGGAGAAGCGCTTGAACTAGTCTTAATAGGCTTCCTGATGTGTTTTTCAGCACATTAATTTAGCCTGTGAAGGCTAAATCTAAAGAGGTTTAAAGTGAAGAAAAGTTTTTTTCATCAGTTTGTTTTTATTCTCTAGTAAGGAATCATATTTGCTTTGGCCAATCTGTCCTTATGTGGTAAACGACTACGGCACATGTCCTGTATGAACGTGCAATATGGACAAAATACATGTGTAAAACCACAAGCAATAAAACAAAAATATATTCTCCAAAAACCAGTTTATAAAGAAAAAAAATGCAGAATACAGTACATGTTTATGTACAAAATACAGTATCAAGACTAGTAACAAAATGCAAAAACATCCAAATAATGTTTATAAAATAACATAAATACAGTACAGTGCTTAACTACAGTATACTGTATTGTATTTTAATGTTGATTTTTCTCCACCGTGGGACAAAATCATTCTATTTTGAATTGTGTTGGCTTCATTCTTTGCTGTATGAAAATGTTTGCCTGAATTTTGTACTGGATCTGGTCAGAAACAACAGTTTTACCTGTTTGTTCATTAAATCTATCCACCTATCCATCCATTTTCTAATCAGATTATCCTCACGACTGCATTAAACCTGCAAAAAATAAACAAATAAATAAATAAAATAAATAGATAAATAAATAAATGGTGTTGTTGTGGTCCACTCACCTGACTCGTTGTGTTCAGTGACAGTGAAGATGTGGGTGTGAATATTTGATTATCTCTATATTTGCCCTGTGACTGACTGGCAACCAGTTCAGTGTGTAGCCTGCCCGTTCCTCAAAGTCAGATGGGATAGGCTCAAGCAACCCCCGCAACCTTGTTCAGGATAAGCGACGTTAAAAATGTGTGTGTGTCTGTCTGTCTGTCTGTCTGTCTGTCTGTCTGTATCTATACCTATACCTATATATATATCTAGAGAGAGAGAGAGAGAGAGAAAGATTTCCAGGTAGCTGAATTCAGTGAGTATGTGTGCACAGCAGATTCCAAACTGAAGTACCATATTTACAGCATATCTGTAAAATTTAGTAGTCCCTAAAGTGCCTCGCCAGAATGTAACTTCACTGCCAACGGATCCGCAGGTTGGGATTGGGGTATACAAAGGCCCTTTAATAAGGCAGATTAAGTGAGATGGTCCTCCCTATCTCCCTTGTGAAACAAGATCTACTTCGTAACCTTTCGCTTTAATCTGCAAGAAGAACATGGAACCAAACACATCACACACTGTCCCTCTGGGATCAAACACAACTGAATTAACGGATCCGCTTTGTTGGACTGATTACTGCTGCTTCTCCTCTCCAGAGACCCTCACACAGCCCCATTTGACATTTTCTTGACAGGATCGATCCTGCAGATATTTTTTTAACGGTTATGTCCGAAGCATTTTGATTGAAAAGAAGGAAGGAAATGACATTATTGTCAATCATGAGTCTGGTACACAAGCTCAGCCAAAAGTGTTGTCTGCAGCACACGGAAAACTAAGGCCAAACTAACTGTCCTCTGGAATTCCACTTACCTCCACGAAGGGAGATTGAAGAGGCACTGGAGGCGACATAAATGAGCGGATCTTTGTTTTCTAGTCCTGCAGTCAGTCATATTTTATCATGAGTTTGTCACCTTTAGTGGGGCCCTGGACACTATACAGCCATTTCTGTGTATGTGTGTGTGTGTTTTGTTTTTTTTTTAAACCAGATATAACATGCAGGTAGTAGATATTATTCACTTTGGGTCAAATCATGCACCACCAACTGATCTGAGTAAAAATTTGACTTGGCTGATTGCTGAGCACTGACTCATGATCGCACAACACATCAAGTCTCTCATCTGTCATGCTCAATGTAAAATAAGAGGAAGGGTGGTTTTTGTCGTTGTGGTTATGGCTTGGTCCGAAAATGATAAAAATGATTATGTACAACGACACTAAATTATCTCAGGACAATATTTCTTTTAGAGAGGAAGAGTGTTGTGCCGCTTTTTCATGAGACACGGCTGAGACAGGGTCTCGGTGAGCAAAAGGACCTTACATAAGACTGAAAGACCACAGCCAAGGTGAACAGAGAAAGGCAGGAGGGGAATTGCATTGTCTTCTGACAGGAAAAGGGAAGAGAAGACTTTGTGGTGGAACCAAAAACTACAGGAAATCATAGTCAAGAGGTTAGCAAGTGCTCTTCAAGAGCCTTGCTTTTTTTGTTGTTTTTGTGTTTTGTTTTGTCACGCGGTGGTGTTGTTTCGTCGTGTGGACCTGATGCGGATTGTTTTCAGCATTTATGGCCACGACATTCGTCAAAGAAGAAGAATCTGTGCTTGGTGGCTGCGCCTTCTCGGCAGCACACGTGTACCAGCACTGATTTTGATCGGGGGGAATGTCGGCTGTTGTTGGACAGCCATGGGGCGCTTGTGTTTTTTGCACCTGAAATGGGCAGTATTTTTCACAGCCCTGCTTTGTTCAGCGGAAGTGTCGGTGCTGTTGGACAGTCTGCGGCTGGATGGAGGGATGACTTGTGGAGCCGACGATGAAACAAAAGGAGCGTCAGCGCAGAGGACCGATGCATATGTGGACCTGGGAGTCGCGGCTTGGAATTGAAGCGGATTTACATGGGACAGGAGATGTGAGCCAATCTCTTTTTCGTCAATGGACACTACAGCTTCTTGTTGCTTTCAAACTTAGCTTGAAACAGACGTGTGCACATTTTCAGCATGGCGTCTTTGATCCACTGGTGAAAAGGACACTTTGATTCGCTCCTCTTTCATCTATAACTGCTTCAAACAACAAAGTGTATGCAGAAAAAGTGGTTGAGATTGCACGATGGTCTGTGTCTTATGTATTGTATTATTTTGTCATTTTATATTAACTGCTCTTTTGATGGTGGCGCGGCTTCTCTCTCTCCTGTGGTTGAGAGGAATGAAATGTCATCTGTGCTGTATGTTGCACATGGAGCACATTTGACACTAGTTAACTTGAACTTGAAGATGTAACGTAGCGTCAGGCCTGTAGTTGTTGAGTCATGATGTTGCAGATTTCTTGGGGACTGGGATTATAGTTGAGTGTTTGAAGTGGGGGGCGGGGGGGCTTCATACATTGCTCCTAGGATCTGTTGAAGATCTGCGTGAAGATTGGGGCAAGCTGATCAGCACCAACTTTCACGGAGGAAAGGACATTCCATCCGGCCTCGAGGCCTTTTTCATCCTTTGTTGCTTGAAGAGCCGTCTCATGTCTTTTGTGAATCATCAAGGTGGAGGAGGGAGTTAGGGGTCTCTTCGAGGTTGTTGGTCGTAGGGATGAGTGGGGCTGGGTTGTGAAAGTATCTTTTTCAAATCTGCAGTTGAATATATTCAAGTCGTCAACCAGTCTCTGTTCTCAACTTCGGCGGAGTGGTCTCCTGGAGTTTGTGATTGGTTGCAGGTCTTTCAACACTGATGCAGTGAACTTTTTTTTGTTAAAGCTTTTATCTTTTCTGCATAGCATTTCGTGGTAATGTTAATTTCCTCTGTCAGCTGGTTTCAGGCACATGTGTACAGTGTTGTATCGCTGCTTCGAAAGGCGTTGTTACGGTAAAGGTTTGTTTTTCCTTGTTTTCCTTGTCTCTTCACCTTGAACAGCTGGCGCTCATCTGCTCATCAGTTGGATCAGCTATAAAACACTGGAGTCACACACACGGCGCACGCGCCAGGGAGTCCTCGGCTGCTGCAGTGACCCTTTGTTTAAGCTTGTTTTCCTTTTGTATTTGTTTGTCTCACCTTTCTATTTCACTCGTCTTTAATCAACATTTTTGTCAATCTTTTTCTGTTAATTAACCTCATCTTCACGCCTCTGCTCTGCCACACTCAAAATGACATCTTTTTTCAATTCATAAACCAATGGCACATAACAGTCCCTCTTAGCCACACATCCTCACAAAAACTAATGTAGGATGTTACAGTGTCTGTATAGTCGTTCAAGCTGCCAGATGAAGTTTGAAGGACACTCCAGTCAGTGCAGTCCAAACAGTCATTTTCGTGCCAGCTTTGCTTCTTGGTCTACTTCTTCACTGTGTTCACTTCAGGTTTCGCACATGTAAGTTTGTGCCTGCATGTTGGAATTAAGTGGATTAAACAGTGATTAGACAAATCTAAAGCTACGCAGAGCGGTATCAGTCTTCCAGCATTGTATATCAGTGATCCAGAATGTTGCCTTCCCTGGTGGGGTAATTAGGTTTTTTTATTGTTGCTGTTTGTTTTGTTTTTTATAGTCAGGAGGTTCATAGTTAGGTTTTGCTCTGTTCAAGTCACCTGGGCTTCTGAGGGATGAATCTCTCTTAAATTAGTTTACTTGTTCAGCCAATGTTTTGTAGCTTGTGGTGTGATGGGAACACTAGCAGGTCAGCACACCATGGGCCCAATTTTCATTCCCAGCACAAGTCTTGTGCAAAACACAGTCTAACTGTGCGCATGGGTGGCATTTTCTTTCTTGTTATTTTCGCTAGACTTTGCACAAGTAGAATTAGGTGTAATGGGGCGCTTGCACCTTTGTGCGCCATTGTGGGATGGACTTCCGCCCAGTCATAGCGGCATCATTTGCATTCAAATCAGGGCGGCCGCAGTGCAGTACACTCAAGTACGCCGTGCTTGACATGACGGAAATAGAAAGAGCACTGAGACCGCCTTGAGCGACCCCACATGTCATGGTCATTCGATCTGATTCAAAACTTCAAATGGTCACAAATTCACTCTTTTCCTCTAAGTAGGGCCAAAACCATTTTAGGACTGTTCCATTTTATCCCACCCAAGTTTCCAATCTGTTCAAGAGTATTTTATGATCAATTAGATCAATTGCTGCAATGAGATCCAGTAAGACTAGCACTGATGCTTTTAAAAAAGTCAGGTGGTATTGAGACAAGACACCTAGTTGAAGGTTTCAACCGCTGAATCAAATCTATTCTTGTGGCTTGATCCACTGCATCAAATTCTGTCAGTGGAATTTAAATATTCCTGAGTGGCTTTAAGTGCTGCATCATTTTGTCATTTTGCTGGTTTGTGATGACCTTTGATCTGACAGATTGTACTTTTTCACAAAAGTAGCAGATGAATTCATTGCGCTTATCTATTGAGAGGTGTTCTGATGGTTTCAGAAAAGCGTTGTATAGCTTTTACATTGTCTGTACAGGTTGAAATGAACGTGGAGTTTAATTTTTCCCCACTTACGCTCCGCTTTCCTTCACTTTGATTTCAAAGTCATTACACTCGTAGAACACCTCCAAGGTCTTTTAGGTCGACATGAAATGGCCTTAGTTTTAATCGGAACAACAACATCCAAGGACAATTGAGATCATCCAGGTGCAATTAACCAGAAATTCATCAACAGTCTGCATTCACAGATTCACAACCATAATTTTCATAGACATGTTGCTTGCGTTCTCATTTATACATCTTTTTTTTAATAGACACAATGGTTGTCTGATTTTTAGGGATTATTTGTAGTTCAAAGAACCCACAGAACTGAAATCCAAGTGTCCAAGACATGCAGCTGCAAGTTTGAAGAACTGACCATAAAGTCTATCATCGAACTGCGGCCTAGGGTTTCCTGATGCCAACTGCACATGGACACCCTTATGTTGGAACGTAACATAACATTTGTTTCTTAGAGACAATCCATGATAAGCACAGAAGTACAATAACAGCGCATAGCTCAGGTTCTGATCGTGATTGTCCACATGAACATTGAAGTCCCCCAGCAGAATAAGGGTGTCCCCAGCAGAAGCGCTCTACAGATGATCGCAAGGACTCACCATTGTAGTTTTCCCCATCTGTCATCAGAATAGTTGTAAAAAGCACTCCTGGTGCTTGATAGGGGTCCATAATATCCAACCTGTCCATCTTGCATATATGTGTCATTATGTCCCTTTCAGTGAGATGTGAATTCACATGGATGGCATGCTGACTGATATAACGCTAATTTTATCGCTGCACTGCATTGTAAATCCTTCGCCTAGCACTGCTACTGTCCTGCCAGCATGGCTGCGTAAACAATTGCACATGGGGATCAATCACGTGACATCCAGAGCTCTCATAACATTGAATAGTGGGATAATTTTTTTTACAACTTAAACAAAGAAAGCCGCAAAAAAAAAACAACAACAATGAACTTGAACTTAAGTTCAATATTATTTAAGTTTAGTTTTTCTTGCTCTCACGTTGTCGAACAATGTGGAATCAATTGAAACATATTTAAAACTGAAAACATTAATTCATTTACAACACCAATCATCCTGAACAGGATCGTTGGGGGTGCTGGAGCCGATACCAGCTGACTACGGGCGAAAGGCGGACTACACCCTGAACTGGTCACCATTCAGTTGCAGAGCAAGAATTAACCATCCCTCCATTTTCAACACTGCTTATCCTGAAGAGGTTTGCGGGAGTTGCTGATGCCTATCCCAGCTGACTTCAGGCGGAAAGCAGAGTAACACCCTGAACTGGTCACAAATCAGTCTCAGGGCACATATAGAGGCTAACAACCATTCACACCCACATCTACACCATCACTGGGAATAGATCCCATGCTGCCTGCACACAAGTCAGGTGAGTGTACCACTACACCATCAGCGACTTAATGAAAGTAAAAAATAAAAAAACGAGGCTAGTTTTGTATTTTGGGTTCATTTTTTTAATATATCTGACTCCAGGGGAGTCACGCGTCTCCACGCACCACTGTATAATGTTGTATTGCATTATATACAAGGAATGAAAACATTTCAAATGTGTACGTCAACTATAATCACAATGGTGGAGTACACCCTGGACTGGTTGCCAGTCAATCTCCAAGACAACATTAAGTATATTGTTAAGTTTCTTATAGTGTCATCAGAGGTCATTGCTTTATGTCCCAATGTGTGTGCATGACAATTCACTGGTATACAAGTGAAGGCCAATCATCAAATAAACTGTGGTTTTGGCCACAGCCCGCCCATGACAAGGAAAGACATTAACACATCCCCGAAGGGAACATTGGATATCCTGTTCATACTTCCTACCATTTCAATGAGTGACATAATTCCATGCAAATATTTCAATGGGCTCCAACATGGGATGCATTGTATTTATCAAAATGTGTTTTATGCGTATTACATATGATGTATCTGTTTTTGATGACTTACAATTTACCGTTCAGTGGGCTTCTGCTTCATGAAATCGAGGGAAGATCCAATTCGGAGCGAGCATCTGTCCACACATGCGAAAGACATTGACTAAGTTGCGCTCTATCCATTGTAGCTGATTAATAGTTCCATGCACATTTCCAGTTGGGAAATGCAATTTCAAAGTTGTGTGATTTCTGTCTGAAGGAAAGAAAGAGAAGAAAACAGAAGTTTGTCATTTTGGAAATAATAGGCACCGGGTACTTTTGCACGGCAGAAAAGTGGATGGCCACTGCTGTCCTGAATTGACTTTGGGGTTGATTCATTTGTTTATTTAGGAAGAAATTAAGAAAAAAAGAATACTTTATGTGGTATGCCTGAGGATGACTTTGTTCTTAATTTTCTCCTAAATAAAGAAATTAATCCATGCAGCGTACTTGTAGATGAGAAGAATGAGAATGTGGAAGCTTTAAATAGTTGTACAGAGACGATCCCAAGACTGCCTGGTTGGAGTCAGTCCCTCACTGATCATGATAGCAATGTTTGGAATTACCTACAGTACTCAATTTTAACTCAACCCGTTGAGATGTAAATGACAATCTATTTTGTCTTCCTTTGAAACAATTTATCGCATGTAATATCTTTCAGGTCATTTCCACTCTTTTCTCAATGGCTCTGCCTTCTTCAAATGATAAGTAAAAGTTTGTTTCTTAGGTGTGCCATCTGAGAAAGCTTTGTTTCGCCACCCGGTCATGGGATGTCACAGTTATATGTCCTATTGGTGGTCGTGGGTCAGCACTAGAGGCTGGCGTTTTTTTAGTTTTTTTTTTTTATGTTTTTTATAGAATCCCACGGGATTCCCACGAGATGTGATTCAAATGTATCTTTAATCATGCGATTGGGATGATACAGGATAAAAAATTCACAGGAGTGGATGGGATCAATATTAAAAAAAATAAAATAAAATAAATAACCTCTTGAACAGTGTATGAGGAGAAGAGTGGTGGCAAACTGTTCAATGAGTAAAATGCAACTTGCACTTTTTTAAAAAATTGTTCCTGACCTCCAAATATGAGCGATACCGAAGTGAGAGTCATTCTGAACAGGAGCAGCACAGGACAGATTTTTTTTCTTTACGATGGTCAGGGACTGGGCTGCACTGGATTTTCTTTCGGTGGGAAAGTTGAATGGGACAAGAGTGAAAATCCACTCCTGGGTCACTATCTAGTTAGCACTACTGTGAGTCATGGGCCTAAATGCAGGCATGTCCGGCTCCGGCCCTGGAGGGCTGCTGTCCTGCCTATTTTCCATCTCTCCCAGCTGCAACACACCTGATTCAAATGATCAACTCATCAGCCAGCTCTGCAGCAGCATTAGAACATTCCTTATTATTTGAATCAGGTGCGTTGCTCCTTGGAAAGCTGGAAAACAGGCAGGACAGCGGCCCTTGAGGACCGAGTTGGGACACCCCTGCTTTAATGTATCGAAACAGTCAACCATTCCATTTTTTTTGTCTTTTATGAATAATACTCCCTATAGAAATGGTCAGAGTAGACCTAGGATAGAACCTGATACAGTACTTTATTTCAGTGTTAACAAAGAACATACAGGAGAGTAACACAGCAGCAGAAGTTAAGTAAATGGGATAATCAGGCTTTAGAGATTTGAGTGGCTGTTAGTGACGCAGAGTTTCATGCTGCCAAATAGAGCTGCCCAGCCCTGACAGAGCTGGTTCATGACATTTACACCGACACTATCTATCTATCTATCTATCTATCTATCTATCTATCTATCTATCTGGATTCAGTTCTTTCACGGTCACTTTTGGTACTGTACTCATATACAGTACAGTTTTGTGTTAAGTCACAAAACAGCCTATAGGAGGCGATATGGCAACATTTGTGTGTTCAGTGTTTCGTTCAACCCTCTGTGATGTGCAGCTATGTATTTTCTGTTCATTTCCTCCCACCCACACACATTTGCCCACATTATGGTTAAATACAATTTAAGCAACAACTAAGTGTTCTCAGGGGGGTGGAGTGGAAGTGATCATTTTGTACTGAAATGCATACATTGTTAGATCTGAATTCTGATTTTTAAGTAGGCAACTGCCCTCTAATGTATGTCAGTGTTTGTGATGTGCTGCAGACTTGCTGTGGGGGGTGGGACATTCTGGCTCTTCCACAGGGATTCAGCATGTGAAGTGGGCAGGTAACAGTTAACCTCCCCACCAGTGGAATAATATATGGCATCTAATCGACTCGAGGAAAGCAAGTTGGACCTGGTACGCGCACGTGTTGCTTTTAAGAGCAATATTTCTTGGAAGCGGGAGAAGAGATTAAAAATGTGTAAAGACGCCCAAAAGTTTCTTCTTGCGACGGGTTGATTGTCAGAGGGAGGACTGTGCCAAAGTGTGAATCGAGCAGCAGTTTTTTTTTTTTCATGCAAATTCATCAAATCATAGGCGTGCCTTTGAGCGATGGAGCCGGAAAAGCAGCCACCTCCTGGATCATGCAGCACCTTCAAAGACTGTGATGTGCACGTCTCGGACACATTCATAGCAGCATTGGAGTGAACGTTTGTGAAGCACAAAGTTATTACAGGCTTCACTTTCCACGCGTCTGTCGTCTTGACTGGCTGCACTTCCTCTTCAGTGCAACCATCAAGTCTGCAGCTGTGCCTTTGGGATTTTGAAACTCACTTGTTGCGTTGAGTCGCCATTATCTACTCTTTTTTTTCTTTTTTTTTGTCTCGCCATCAAGTTGAACTTCTTTTATTATTATTATTATCATTAGTGACATGTTGAGATTCGATTTACATCACGTTGAAGTTACTCCACGAAACTGAATCCGTGCGTAAATACGCATTCGCTCCAATTTTGACACTTGTTCTTGACTTGAATAACTCGGGACTTTTCCAGCATCAGCATGTCAGAGAGCGATAGTAGCTCGGCCGGCAGCCGTCTTTCTGAAACTGAAAGCGTCAGTGTGCTGAGCTGGGAGCAAGTGCAGCGTTTGGACGCCATACTGACGGAGACCATCCCGATCCACGGACGGGGAAACTTCCCCACGCTGGAGATGCAGCCCCGGCAGATTGTCAAAGTGGTACGCAGCAGGATGGAGGAGAAACAAATCCACGTCCGCGACGTTCGGTTAAACGGTTCTGCAGCCAGCCACATACTGCACGAAGATAGCGGACTGGGTTTCAAGGATCTCGATCTCATATTTTGCGCAGATATGAAAGGAGAAAGGGACTTCCAGGTTGTTAAGGACATTGTTCTGGACTGTCTCCTGGACTTTTTACCCGACTGTGTGAATAAAGAGAGGATTACCCCTTTAACGTTAAAGGTAGGTCGACACAAACATACCTTTTAGAATTATGTTTGTTTAGTTTTGGTGTGGCCACATTTAATTGCATTTGTGACAATTTGGGTTAACGGTCATTGTGCTCACACTTAATGTGCAATTAGATTAGCCTGGCAATAGTAAAGGAAGCCCAAGAGGATTAAGTTAAACCACTTTGGAAGGGAACCTGAACTCAGCCAGCTACAGGAGATCTCATATCCCAGCACAATCTTTGGTTGTAATTATCGGGTTCAGAACAGGAGCTTTAATGACAACCATTTTGCAGAGCCAAACCCAACTTATCTTTGAAAACATGTTTACAATATTCCAGACGCCGTTTGTTATCATATCTTTCTCATGAATGTTTCGCCTCTTGCAGGAAGCCTACGTGCAGAAGATGGTGAAGGTGTGTAACGACTCGGACCGCTGGAGCCTCATTTCCCTTTCCAACAATCGGGGCAAGAATGTGGAGCTGAAGTTCGTGGACTCTCTTCGGCGACAGTTTGAGTTCAGCGTGGACTCTTTCCAGATCAAGCTGGACTCCCTGCTGCTCTTCTATGAGTGCTCCCAGAACGCTATGACCGCAACTTTCCACCCTACCATTATGGGCGAGAGCGTGTACGGCGACTTCGGCGAGGCCCTGGATCACCTACGTCACAAGATCATCTGCACCCGCAACCCGGAGGAGATCCGAGGTGGCGGTCTGCTGAAGTACTGTCACCTGCTGGTGAGGGGCTTCCAGGCCGCATCCGAGTCTGAGATGAAGTCCCTGCAGCGTTACATGTGCTCCCGCTTCTTCATCGACTTCCCAGACATCGGCGAGCAGCGGCGCAAGCTGGAGTCCTACCTTCAAAACCACTTTGTGGGCCTGGAGGACCGCAAGTACGACTACCTGATGACGCTCCACAGCGTGGTGAATGAGAGCACGGTGTGCCTCATGGGACACGAGAGGCGACAAACCTTAGGGCTCATCGCCATGCTGGCAGTGCGTGTTCTGGCTGAGCAGAATGTCATTCCCAACGTGGCCAATGTCACCTGTTACTACCAACCTGCGCCTTACGTGGCAGACGGTAACTTCAGTAACTACTACATAGCACAGGTACAGCCGGTGTTTGCCTGCCAGCAGCCTGCCTACTCCACCTGGCTGCCCTGTAACTGAACCAGCCCAGAGTGTAGAAGGAGGAGGTGGCGGTTGCTTTGTATGAACAGAAGCACAGTTGCCGCCACGGAAAAGGGCGTCTTTTTTTAAAAAATGTTTTGCATCAAAGCTTGTGTTTTTGTTCATACGTTGAGTATGAATGATAGATAACAAAACAGTCGACTTTCAGCCAATGTGAATAGCTCACGTTTCTTGAAATACCAACCCCCGTCTTTTTCCTATATTAAAAGTGGGACTTTTGCAAATGCAATCGGCAGACCTGTCACTCAATCAAGAAGTGAACAGCATAATCTGCATCGGTGCACATTGACATGACAGCAACTCGAGCCCAGGTCATTGGGGTGAACAAAACCCCACTCGCCAACCCCACCCCTGTCCCACCACTTCTCAGATGGGGGGGAAAAAATCTCCAGGGCACTCTAATAGAGCATGCGATATTGTGCTCGATATCAGCTACGGTGGGGAAGCTGCTATTTGGATGACTTTGGTTATTCAACCAGCATCTCATTTTCATTTGGGTATAAATGTGGTTGTTACAGACCAAAGATATTTGTTTGTTTCTTACATTAAAACCCTGTTTTTTGTTTTCCCCAAAGGGAGTTAAGCAAAAGCTCTGTCTATATGTATATGTGAACGTTTGTGTTAAAGTGCCTATCGCCTTTCAGTGGGCAGAAAAAAGAAAGAGCAGGCCATATATTGTGTGAATTGACTTTTTTTCGTGTAGCACACGAGACAGACAGTGCATAGAGTGGTATTTGCAAGTCAAGAGCATGACTGGTATTTTGCATGAAAGTAGCAGCAAAATGTCGAGCAGAGATTATATTTACAGTATCAGAATTAAGTATATTCCTAAACCACATTGTCATTTATTATGCATCTCATTTGTATTGTCACTCATGGGAGCAGTTGACAAGAGCCGTATTATCATCAGAAAACCTTAACTAAATGTCATCTGTGTGTTTTGTGGGAAAAGGGAGGATCTTTTATCACCTGGGAAAAAGTACAATTGTAGTCAGAGTTCACACAGGTCAGAGGTCAATAGCCACTTTGATAGCATATGCTAATATGCACATAAGCCATCCTATATGTTCAGGGTGTGCACTAATTCCTTTCGTATATGATATTATTGTTGGAATCAAGAGAAAGTGGTCAAGTTTCCGTCATCAGCATGTACAGTATAATGGATTTAGTTCTGTCTTGGCTCACGTTCCAGGGTCCACAAAAAAATGACATACTGTCGGTAGCATTTTGTGTCGTTCTTAACCTAAAACAAACCAACGGCAATGACGACAGACTCCTTTGCGGTGCTAAAAAGCAACGGAAAGAGAGCAGAGGCTGCGTTCAGAGTCAGACAGAGCGACCGCTTGAAGAAAATTTGCCGTGACACCTCAGATGATGAGACACTATTTGCTGTAGCACCCTGACAGGGAATTCCTCAGCTGCTGCTCAAGCACTCCAGCTGGGTTTGCCTCTGCAGATGCTCTCTTGAGGGCTCCCAAAAAATGTGCTGCCAAATACTTTGGCGATCCACTGTGGTAGCATGTACATTGATTAAAGCCATTCGTTTGAGTATAGAAAATCGGTGTGTAGCAATAGATTGTGTTTCGTTTTAGATGGCAGCAAAAAAGGCAGACGGGAAAAAAAAATGATGGCGTAGGAGCTGTAGCAGGAAGGAACCAGTCGGGAGAGATAGGTGCAGCTGGTGATGGGGTTTATCTCTAGGGCTACTATGCTTCATTGTGCAAACTGGATCACAATTTAATTACATGTTGCTTCTTCTTGTATTTTTGTTTGTGTGTGTGTGTGGAGGGGGTCGGGGGAGACCAAAAACATTGCGCAACTTTTATTTTCAGATTTTTTTTTGAAAGAAAAAAAAAGAAAAGAAAATCTCATAGAAACAGAGGAAATCCCGACAGATTCATCAGATGTTTGAGTTGAAAAGTGTTACACTTGTGGTGCTACGGCTTATTTAATGTTGTGACTGCTTCATTCTTCTGCATTAGAAAACAACTTTGTACATATATGAATACAAGCTCCAGCATTGCCATATCACTTCTGTTGCAGCCTGCAGCCTTTTCCTCCTGTTATATATATATATATATATATATATATATATGAAGTTATTTGTCATTCTGCCGGATGCCATTTTACATTTCGTTCTTTTCGTCAGTGATTGTCTTCGATGGTAAAACTTCGGCTTATGCAGGCATTGTATTGCCTTTTTTTTTACTCATGTTGCCAGCTGACTAGCTTGCTAGCTCCAGTCTGCCTGTCCAGTAGTGATTGTGCCTATGAGGTAGAGATTGTGGATTACGGCAATGTCCTGTATGCGTTGGCTAAAACATGTTCATCATGACGCAGTCTTTTGCAGAACACACATGGGAAACGAAACTAAAGATCCTTGTCTTGTATGTGTATATTTTATGAGTTTTTAAAAAAAAAATTAAATATATATATGTATACATAAAGAGATGTATCAGAGACTGCATATGTTGCAGCGCTTTTAAATCTGTGATTGGATTTATGTGGATATATTTTATGTTTTGTGTCCGATGGGTCCAAATTCAACAATGTTTTCATCAATAAAATTTATGCAGATCAGACTGATGCCTCGTGTCCAGACTTTGCCCCTTGAAACCCCTAAACTTTAAACGATGGTTGTTTTCACTGAACAAAGTCAAAGGTATCAACCTCAATTGCCAAAATAACACAGAAATGAAGGTTGCATGTCATTAATCTTATTGCAATTGCATTCAAAGCAAGTCTCCATGGAGATGAATTACCTGAAGTCTTGAAGTGTCTCAAAAGGGTCCTTGTAAGCAACCACCACAATCCATCTTGTGCAACTGCACTCACTGGCTGACCCTATTGCATAGATGTGGAATTTCTTTAGGAATTCACCAAACAAATCTATGGGATATCGTACCATCAATCTTAAAGAGCTGGACAGGTCCGTACAAAAGAGGCATTATTCTTTTGCATCTCCATTAGAGTCCAAATGTACGTCTCGACCGTCATGCAGATGTATCATCAAATATCATCTGTCAATTATTTGGATCGTTTCAATAATCTATTTATTACCGTCATTCTATGCTGAATTGATGTTGAATATGTGTCCACTGTCAGGTTATACGTTTTTTTTTATTACTTGAATCAGAATGTCAGAATACGCAACAAATGGTACAAATGGCTGTTTTATATTTAGATTAGCTTTTCCATTCGTATGCACTTTGGGGTAGGTTGTAAAATAACATGACAGAAAGACTTGATGATTAAGTCAGAGAAATACAGCAGAAAATTTGACTGAATACAGGAGAAACAAAAGGAGGAAATAAATAAAATTTTGTAAAAAGCCCAAATTTGGAGTTTATTTAGATTTAGTCAAGATCTTTTACTCTCGTGGCTATAGGTCCTTTTACAGTGGAACGGAAAAAAAAAAATACACACATTCCCCGCCATCCCCTCCCACCATTAATAGCGCAACCACAACTTCTCACTCTACAGTTTAAAATCATAGTTTCATCTGAGAGGTTTGAATCTGTAATTAAATCTTGATTCTTTTCAGTTGTTCCACAGTCGACATCCAGTATTCTATCAATCAATTATTTACTTATCGAATCAAATATATATATCCTCAATATCCCATCCCAAAATGGGTCTTGTACGGAAAATAAAAGAAAGCTACTCAAAATTCTCTTTACTTTTTTTTTTTTTCTCAAGCATTGCTCTCTGTGCTTAAATGAGCTGTCGACAGGTACACGGGCTCCCATATTAGGTAGAATGAAGACTCTAAATTGCCTGATGAGGTGAATGTGAAGAGGATTGTGAGTGGACGTCTATTTGTCAGCCCCGTGATTGACTGATGATGAATCCAGGATGGACTCACCATCTCGCACGGTCACCCTTAGACACAGGATAAACCGTTCTGCTTGTTAAACGGTATTTTATGGAAGCACAAATAAAAATACCATTCGAGTGAATCTGAAAGTATGACGCAGATTTGCTAAAAACCTTTAAATGAACAGGCGCACGAACAAATAAAAAAAAGAAAAAAAAACACATTTCCATTCAAAATGATTCGACTCAGGCTGAGGTTCAAGCTGTGTGTCTCTGTGAGCGAGATTCGCTTTCTTGTTTGGAAAATGGAAATGTTTTAGGGTGGGCCAACGTAAAACTAATAAAATTTATACGGAGATGTTTTAAAAGTAAAACATTTTAATAAGGCCGTAAAAAATGTATGTTCTTTCACTCCAATAAAACCGTTTTTGCCAGCATGATGAATCCTTTTGCTGACATTTGAGATGTTTTAGGTCACATGTGAGGGGAGCGATAGGCCACTTGCCAGTGGAGCCAAACGTATATTTATGTTTCTATATGGCAGAAAGATAGCTGTGGTGTGCATGGAATTTCTAAATGCATCCAAACTTTTCACATCAAAAACAAGGAGGAAGAGTGTCTCTTTTCACTGACTCCGCCATTCAGCAGCTTTTTCAATTGGTTCGCTGTTGCGGGGGCCTGATGGGCCCAGCAGGCCCAAGTAGAAACCCATCCAGAAGTAGCCGTCTCCTGCAAGACAGATCTGAAACCGAATGCGAGCAAATTTGCATCCACAGATCAAAAAAAAGACTTTCATGCTCTTTTACAAGGACTATCTCTGCCTGCTCATCAAAGTCTGTCTTTGAATAGCATCCCAGTCATAGACCAACAACAGTGCATTGACAATCGGGTCTCAGGCCCATATGGACCAGAGCCTAACTGGCTAATGGTTGTCAGATTGAAATAAACTCTTGACAATAAAGCCGACGGTCCCACATGTCACATTAGAATTTCTCCTAGATCATGGATTTGAAAGTCAAGGCCCGGGGGCCAGATCTGGCCCGCCACATCATTTTATGTAGCCCGTGAAAGCAAATCAAGCATGTCAACTTCGACGATGCTAGTTAAATCGGAATCTAAATTTCAAATTGTCATCTGTCATGCATAATAATCCAAGACATTGCAAGCATTTTCTCGTTAGCAAACTCCTTATCACATTAACATAAACGATGTTTAAACAAGTCATTATTCATGACTTCTGATTTCAAAACTAGTTATCCAGCAATTTTTTGTGCGCTGCGTATGCAATATGTGGAGGTGATTAAACATTAAACCCTTCTCTTTTAGTGTTGCAAACTGCAAGAAAAAAAAAAGACGGCCAAAGGAAAAAAAAAATACTATGCGTGCCAACCGTTTATCTTTTGATAGCCACCGTTCTGAGCAAGGGCGCAGGAATTTTAAGGTCGCATTGTATTGGCTCGTGTACAGTACATTATCATAATAGTATTCCAGAGTAGGAAAAATGTGTGTTCCAAATTGCAAAGAAAAGGCCACATTGTCTCCCATCCCTTATTTTGGTTTTGCTTTATAAAGGCTTCCCTCACAACCTTAAAATGCATGTGATTATGGCTTAGATATAGAATTATCCGAGAAAAAGCATTCTTGGTGTCAGTGCAGCAACATCATGTGTCACTCATGCGTGACATCCGACAGCTCTCACAGCTGAAAGGTGGTCTCTCTTTCTCCCTTTAAGATTTGACAAAATGTACCTACCTATCTATGATGGGTGATGGCTGTGCAACCCCAAATGGTTCGTTCCCTTGAAATCTTAAATGGACTGTAATTGTATTTATGAATATATGTCATGTTAAACAGTGCATTACAATTTTCGCAACAAAGTTTTTTATATTTACAGACGTTTGTCTCCCATTCTGCTTTGAAGCACAACATAACTTACTGTATTCTCACATCAGGATCCCTTCTCATTGGCGGTTAATTCTAAAGTCAGATGATAGGAACAGCAGCACCAAACGGCCTGGATCCAAAACTGCTTAATTTGAGATGGCGCATCAAACAAATCCCTTCTAATTTGAAGGGGCTGTGATTTTAACTTTCCAGTTGTCTGGTTTGTGAAAGACCACACTGACGTGCATCTAAGAGCTGGCAGGAGGAGGGTGAGAGCTAAAACAGACCACAGAGTGAATCCCTGTATAATTATCTGTTTTACCTTTGAGTGAGCAGGATAGCTGCATAGCTTAGATGCTTTTCATTTATCCTCCAGTTTGTCCTTGCTGATTGTCTGAGAGCTGGGCTATTCTCTGATGTCTTTTCCACTGCAGGGGTTGGAGAGTGACCTTCTTCTTGGGATTTCTTGTTGTTTTTCCTCCCAACTGGAGTGAAAAATATTTTCCAGATCAAAGTTTTTATGGGGACACTAGAGTTTGTAGAGTGGCTTCACCATACTGACGGCAGGGTTTGGACCGGCAAAGTTCCACTTGGATTTTTAAATGTGGTCTTAGTAATTGGGATTTTTTTTTTTTTTTTTTTTTTTGGGATACTTACTTTTTATTTCTCGCTGAGGGAGAGTGATAAGAAAGTGCAGACGGTATGATAGCAAACATGTAAACACATTCCAGTGGGATGACATTTACAATCTATTAACAGCTATTATAAAGATATCAAGTTCGAATGAATGTCTGCGACAGGTCATAGACCATCAGACACACATCAGACGACTATTCTTGATAACAGTAATGAAAAAAAACAAAAAAAACATTACCGCACATTCACTCTATAGTTTCATCATTTGGAGTAAGATCCTTTAAAAAGCTCACATTTTAGTTAGTTTTTTTATTTTTTGTTTTAATCATGCAAGCAGTCGACCTAAATATGAATGAGCTGAATTTGGAAAGTTATGTGTTTGTATGTGGGAACATGAGTTGACCTGTATGTAAAGACAAAAAAGGACACAAAAATAAAGTGCGGCAAGAAAGGATGACATCAGATCTTTCTTACTCTTGTCTCATGATTTATGGATTCCCGAAAAAGAACACCCTCTTTGGTTGTACTATTTGTGGTTAAAAAAATAAATAACTAATAATAATAAGTTCCTCAAACGAGCTGAATAATTTGATGATGAGGTAGGGGGTGAAAGGTGAAAGATGGAGAAGGCGACTAAACACCAGAGGTGGGCCTGTGGACAAGGTGCGGGGAGTTTGTAAGATGATCTTATCTCAGAGATTAAGGTCAATGAGGTTAGAGGCTTTATTTTATGTAAGTCGTACAACTTGCAAGTAGGGCATCGGGAACGACTGTTACAGACAGGCCTGGTTTGAGTAACCTGAACATTCTGGTGAATTCTCGGTGAGCCGGACTGCAATATACATATAATGAGCACATTTTTTCACACATTTCCCCCAGTTTTCCATGCTGTACACACACACGCACGCACGCACGCATGCATGCACGCACGCACACACACACACACACACACACACACACACACACACAGGTAGATAGATAGATAAATTGGAAAATGGATGTGTAAAATATATATATTTATAAACACACACGTATATACACACACAATTGAACAACACACACGTATACACACACACACACACACACACACACACACACACATGCACACACTGGTATACATCCATCCATCCATTTTCCGATCCGCTTTATCCTCACAAGGGTTGCAGAGGGTGCTGGTGCTATACATTTACAGTAATCCCTCGTTTATCGCGGTTAATGGGGACCAAAACCACCCGCGATAAACGAAAATCCGCGAAGTAGCGACCAATTAATATATACAGGTTAAAAAATATATATATATATTTTTTAAGTCCGCAAAAAGTCCGCAACAGCGAGTCACATCGAGCAACATATACAGTACTACATGTATACGTTTACTGTATTTTGTTATTCATACACTAACTTAACCTAACTTATACATGTTTAAATCTATTAGTATACAGCATTAAGAAATGTTCATTACTACAAAATTTACTTCTCCATGCATGTATACCATTAAATGTGGCCTTATAAATATTTTATTTTACTCATACACATGTACATATACCTATAAAGGGGGGGGGGGGGTCGCTA
>NW_017806059.1:33731-49289 GCF_001891065.2 Hippocampus comes
AAATAAAATAAATATAAAATATTTTTTTTATATGTTTGAAAAAATCCGCGATGCACTGAAGCCGTGATAAACGAACTGCGAAATAGCGAGGGATACGGGCCCATGGGCTGCCAGTTGCCCATCCCTGCTATACACTGTTTGGAACGCTACTCCAGCCCACCCATTAGTTCCTTCCAGCCGATGGAGCCGTTTTGAAAACTGTATAAATAGTTTGTTATTCAGATTCAAGAGTAACACTCCAGTTGCCGTTTAAATGCGTTACTAATGCTCTCAAAATTAACTACCGGCATTATATTATATATAGCGCTGACTGCCTACCTTACCAAGGGTGTTGCCAAGTAACAATCGTTTTCAACCAAAAGCAGCAAAAATATAATATAGAACTAGAAACACTAACACTTTAACAATATTACTCCCAGTCGGTACAAAAATAACACATTGAAGAGGCGTATCACAGTTGCAGGTGTTATTTTTAGAGGTGGCACCAGACCCCTTTTACTGGGTCATGTGCCAGTAAAGAACTTGCGATGCAGTTCGTCATAAATATGTCACAGAACACAGACAGTGTTTATCCTCACTTATCAATTTGTACAGATGATTTGACTTTGTGAAAATGCACTTTTTTTAACACTTGGTGAAGACTCTTCGTAACTTTTGGCAACAACTCAGGCTAAACTTAGCTCCTCCCTGACACACAAAGATTAACTCGGAAACTCTTTGGAAAACGACAAAGGGCAAGATAAAATGGTGCTTCCTCTTGAACTGTAGAAAAGACAGCAGTATTTAAAGTGAATTTGAAAAAATTTTCCTAAATGCCGCCATCACAAGACAGATGTCATTACTGATGTGTCTAGCCTGAAACTACTATTTTCTGAAGGACTACAAAAAAGCACTGCTTCAATCCTTGCATGCTTGTCATGTTTTTTTTTTTTTTGTCAGGTTATTGCCAACAGTGAGAATCACATCAGAGGCTAAATTAACATGGATGTGGAAATTCAATGCTCTCAGTACTCTTTCTTGAATGTGAAGTTGACAACAATTATTACGATGATGTCAAATGTCAAGATCGTAAGTTTTTGTTTTATGGCATTACGGTAGGTTCCTTGCCATTTATCGCTTCTTCTCCATTTTTTTGGCGGGTGGGGGGTGGACTGTGCTCTCATATGGTTTTGTGTAGTCTGTAAGCTTCATCATGGGCCTGTTGCTTTTAATACTTCTGCCATTAAGGATTAGAGGTAACATCATTTTGGAAAGGTTCGTTACGAGTACCATTTGCCGAAGGTGGTTTAAAGTTGCCTTGAGGCACCTTTCCTAAGCATTTTTGGAGTTGGAATGACCCGTCCTCCAAATGTTTCTGGGTCATATCTCTCAGATAAGAAATGAAAGGAAAGTTCCTCAGAAAAACTGAAATCCAAAGAGGTCTCTTACTCCACATGTTTGACTTCAACATGCTTCCTCAACACGAATCACTATTTTCCGATTTAGTCAGGGTTTTTGCGCCATCTTGTGACATGTTAGGGTGTTACAGAAAGAGCACAAAATAAACAGGTGAATAGCTGTGGAGAGGTTTCACAAAAACAAAGAACCAAAAAAAAAAAAAAGCGAGCAGATGAATTTGTGAAAAACATAAGGAGAGCAAGCGGGGATTTCCTGTACAGTCAAACCTCGGTTTTCGTCCACAATCCGTTCCAGAAGGCTGTTCGAAAACTGAATTGTTCGAAAACCGAAACCACGCTCTTTTTAAAACAGTTTATTGAACACGTCTGCTCACAAAGGAAAGCAACACGAGGAAGCGTCACTTCCTCGTCTCCCCGAGGAAGCGTAATTTCCTCGTGTAAGGAAGGCGAGAGGAGTCAAGTGGTGCATTCAAGGGTGCTCAGTTTGTTCGAGAACTGAAATTTGTTCGTCATCCGAGGAACAAAAAAACTCGAAATTTTTGGTCGAAAACCGAGTTGGTTGAGAACCGAGGCGTTCGAAAACCGAGGTTTGACTGTACTTCTAATCTTTATTAAAACTTCCAAGGTGCTCCCTGTGGTTATGAAGTGTAATTTTAGGTGATTGTATTAGTCAGCGGTTAACTGACGGTCTAAAAAGTTACTAAATATATGACAAAACGTGTCTGTGTGAAAATTAATAACACGCTCGTCCTTTGTGGTGTTTGCATGTTCTCCCAGTGCTTGCGTGCATGTTCTCCCGAGTGCTCCGAGGTTAGGGTAGTTCGGCTTCCTCCCACATTCCAAAAGTATTCATTGACAGGTTTAGTGAAGAGTCTAACTCAGGGGTGGCCAACCCGCGGCTCGCGACCCGCTAGCGGCTCTTTGGCTTGCTCAATGCGGCTCCCAGGGCTTTCAAATGGCAAGCGTCGAAAACGACTCGGCGGTGGCGCTGTCATTCAAACCACGGCGCTAAATACACAGAATTTACTACGTCTGCCTATCATCAGTCCCGTTACTTGATTGACATGCAGGGCAACCAATCAGATGACAACTGAATCACTGCTCAAGCACAAACAACGGTGCTTAGCGCTAATCGTGAAGCTAGTCAGCGAATTACCTCAGATTTTAAGGCAGGGGTGCCCAATACGTTAATCGTGATCGACCGGGAGCCAGCGGTCTGGTCCCAAGTCAAGCACGAGCGTTGGGAGGAGGAAATGGGGTCCGAAAAAACTTTGTGTGTCTGTGTGTTTCGATTTCGCTCATGTTCGGTGACGTTCCGGCTGTCGCTCATCTCGGCGTGCGTGCGTGCTTGCGTATGAGCAAGTGTACGTGGTTAGGCGCCCGCGTGTGTGCGCGCATGTGTAACCCATGTGCTGCAGTCGATCTAAATAAGTTCATATAACGCAACATACAATTTTACAAAAATTGTAAAAGTATTATTCCTGAATATTTATTTCACTTTCAACCACTCGACATGTTCAGTGGCATCAGTGCTATACATACACATATAGTTCTTATTTTTTTCTTTGTATTTTTGCCCTCTATGGACAATAAAAGCGGTATTGTGCTATGACCAAAACATAAATATAAATCTATATAAATAAAACATGAATTGGAATATTTCATATCACACACTTTTTATGCTGTGTCTTTGATTTAAAGATGACAATACGCAAAAATCTACAAAAATTGTAGAAATTGTAACATATGGGGTAACCCATGTGTTACAAACATCGTAGAAATTGCAGCACAAGGGGTAAATGCTTGCATAGGCACGATGGGGTCAGTTGCGGGAGGTTCGTCGCTTCAAAAGTCGATCTTTGGTCAAATATGTAGCAAGCTGACCCAAGTAGTAAGTAACCACTGCAGCTCGTGTGTGTGTGTGTGTGTGTGTGTGTGTGATGTGGCTCTTTGCAGTAACAAAGTGAAAAAATGGCTCTTAGTCTTTGACTGTTGGCCACCCCTGGTCTAAATTGTCCCAAGGGGGCAACTGGTCATTTGATCATTTGAGTGGAAGCAGAAGAGGGTCACAGGCAGGTGGATGCTGAGATCCATTTGTTGGACCTTGACCAAAGAAGAAGTTATTTGAGAGAAAATTTTGTTACATATGGATCAACAATGATACTCACCTAACACAGATGCTCCCCCCCCCCAAACCTGCCCTGTATATACTTTAGCTGCTTAGCCATGCAGTATGGTAGATCTGTATGCAGCCTGTTGTTTGTATTGGAGATATGATGGCGAGAGACAACGAAGCAAAAACATCAGAACAATAAAAGTATAACAGGCTAATAATTCATAGAGTCGCTGATGGGGTATTGGTGCACTCTCCTGACTTGTGTGTGGGCTGCGTGGGATCGGTTCCCACTCAGTGATGGTGTGAATGGTTGTTTATTTCAAGATGTGCTCCGCGACTGACTGTCGACCAATTCGGGTTATGGTCCGCCTTTCGCTCAAAGTCAGCTGGGATAGGCTCCAGCACTCCCCGTGACCTTGTTCAGGATAAACCGTGTTGAAAATGGATGGATGGATAATTCATAGGAGTTGGATTTGTCTGCAGTATTTCTGGACTGGGAAGGCAGTGCGTCCCCCTCTGAGGGAGACACACAATGAGTGGCAAATATGACAGGATGGGTCGTGAAGCAAAACAGCTTGTCGAGAATTATCGTCTTCACTTTGTGGCTTGTAAGAGTGTCAAATTAGTGATGTTCCGTTCAAAGAATCCTCACCCTGGTAACCGTTTATTGAGACAATAGATACCGGTAATTATGTTCTTTTCAGGAAACGTTGGAGAAAGCCACCGAAACCCGAAAACTGCTCCCAGGTGCTGGAAATCGCCCCTGCTCTTAGTGTGTGTGATTGCCATGTGGGCAGGGTTCGTAATGAACACGCCAACTCACCAAATATGGGTTAAGTTTACTTTTGGCAGGTGTTGAGAAAAACTTAACAGCCAGTTTGGCCCGGTGATGCATGAGGCCATCATGTCTGGCAGTTATACTTGCGCATCGGCAATCTAATTGATTAGTAACCAGGACTAACATTCCGATTCTTCCGGAATTGTTCCCATTTTAAATTTCCGGTTCCTCCTTACGGTGCCTTGGACGTACGTTGTGCCAATGATATGTGTGGCTCAAGTAAATTAAGAATCACCTCAGTGCAGCACTTCCGATAAGATGAAATTGTGGAAAGGTGGTTGCATGACGTGTATAATTTCACGGAGTGCCGTGACTAACGAGCGTGGTGCTCCCTCCCCATCCGAGCCAAAGCCGTCAGTACGCTGAACTTTAACGTCTTAATTGGGTGAGTTAAACAATAAAATACATCTACTGGTGTCATTGACACATTTACCAACTAAACGTGATCAATTCAAATGCAAAGATCAGCATATGCACAGGTATAGAAAATACCAAGTGAGCATGTGTCCACAACAGGTACATTGTAAACACACACAGTACCTGCTGCTAATTTGAACTTGGTTACCAAATTGTTCTCTTTTTTTTTAGTTGATTGACAGCAAGTTAGACCATCAGTCTTGGCGCTTCAGGTATACTCATTTACACTCATGTGAATTGATTATGAATTTATTTTCATGACGTTTTCAAATTCAAGTTCATAAATTTGACATGAATCTAGGTTAAAAATAGACCCGTGAGCAATTCATAGTCAATAAAAAAGTGAGAAGTTAAAAGAAATACATCTGTAGAAAAGTTCCGATGTGTTCATTCAAAAACAACTGATTAGGATTAGGGTTGGGCATCTTTTGAATTTGGGTGATTCCGGTTCCAATTCCCGTTCTTCTATTCTATTTCGGTTCCTAATGAGTCTCAATTCCAATTAAAAAATAAAAAATAAAAATGAATAAAAGTCAAGGGTGAAATGGAGTTCTTTTTCGATAAAATCTCGTGAACTTCTCTGTTCTTTAATTTCATGAACTTTCTACTGTTCGTAAACTTTACTATGCTACTCAAGGGGCTGTAACCATTATACTGTATACATTTTTCTGGGAAGATCCGTGGGAAGGACTCAGCGCGCATCCAGAATCGCCACTGCGGCTCCGGGCACGGAGCCAACAAATAGGAGGGACAAGCAGGAACCGGCCTCGGCCACCGCGCACCCGTGCGGTAGCTTCGGTGACAGAGAGGGTCTGCGCGCCGTGCCGTGTATGCAAATTTCCTGTAGGTCTTTCAGCACCGACATTTTAAAATCTGAACTATTCAGGTAGAACCCGTTATTGCCAGTTCTACTCGATTGCCAGTTCTCAATGCCCAAACCCTAGCTAGCATCTCCATTTAAACCAGGGGGTCCAACTTTTGAAGGGTCGCACACGGAAAGATCAAAGGAGGCAAGGGCTGCTTTGACATTAATTTCATTCAACACTAAGCCAATTAATCAGTGATAAAGAGATGTGAAGCTGTTATAGGTTTACTTTTTATATCGTAAAACACAGCTCGGGAATACAGCAATGATTTTTCAAGATTTTGGCGCGGCCGGTGGCCCTATCAAATGATGACTGATTGGGTTTTTTTTTTGTTTGTTTGTTTATTGAACATATATAAAACATACAATAACATGACAAAATGCAAACAAAAATTATGAAAGGAAAATAAAAGTAAAAGTAAGTAATACAAAGTAAGTAATACAAACATCATCACAGTTATATGTTCAAAGGAGTAGGAAGAAGTATACAACTTATCTAGTTGTCCTGTTCCTCTGCCTTGCCACTCAGGGTCAAGGGTAAGTACCATGGTACAAGGCAGGCAAATAATATTATTTTTGTCTGTTCTCTGAGCTGCAAAAAAAGAATGGCCGTCGTTTGGACTCCCCAAAAAGAATCGAGAGTGGTTTGGAAGCGGAAGACTTTAAATTCAAACGACGCCCAACCTTACGCTTATGTTTTGTTCACGGTCATTTGTCATCCTGGCAATGAACATTTCCAATGAATGCTGTGCCGTAATGCTCGGTAATTACATTTAATATGCTCATTGGCTGTGCGAGTGACGTTTTTTTCAGAGGTAAAGTTTAAAGAAAAAAAAAAGAAATGGCTCGAAGTTATGAACGGATGGTGACTTTAGAGAGTCACCCAAAAAGTTCATTGAGAACCCTGCACGTGTGTGCTTTAAAAAATGTGAATAAATGACAAGTATTCTAGTTAATGTCGGATGGTGACTTTGGAGAGTCACCCAAAAAGTTCATCGAAAACCCTGCATGTGTGTACTTTAAAAATGTGAATAAATGACAAGTATTCTAGTTAATGTATGACTGTTAATTATATTGACGTGTTGCATGCACTCAGTAACACCACTGAGTTCTCCGACTCTGTTGTGTTTATCTGAAGGGTTGAAAATGTTTAACTCATCTCAAATCTCTGTTTAAGGAGTATAGCCTCTCCATCCAGCATTATTTGGTGATGAGCTCATGCACAGATCGACTCAGTAGACACTACTTGGGTCTCAGAATCATTTTATTATTGATGAGGGGGTAAAAGACCAGGTGTCTTTTTCAGCGTTTTCGTACAAAGAAACGTTTGGTGGAAAGCAACATAATTTCTCAATATAAAGTATGTAACTGGAGCTAAATTTGCCGCATGAGGGTAAAAAAAAATGTTGGGGAGCGTTTGTTTGTTGATCTGATTCTTAGAAACGTTGCCCACTGAGGGCATATCCAGAAAAGTGCCAGGAAGAGAGTTGCCACCTCAGTTTGTGTTGATGAAATGAGCCAAAATCTAATTCAATCAGCTGTAGGAACATCCTGTATGCTGAGCAGTTGAACATATTTACAAAAAATAAAATAAAAATCAGCTTGCCGTGATCGGTGAAAAGCGAAGAGATTTGTAGATATTGTGGCATTTGACGTAAAATATATACAGGAGTACTGTAACATCTTGTAGCAATTAAATTTAGCTACTGTTTTAAAAACATAGGTGACAATACAGTATTTCATTTCACAAGTGTGATGTCTTGTGCGAAAAGAGAGTTGTAGATATTGTGGCATTTAACGTAAAATATATACAAGTAAAGAGTACTGTAATATCTTGGAGCAAATTAAATTTAGTTACTGTTTTAAAAACATAGGTGAAAATACAGTATTTCATTTCACAAGTGTGATGTCTTGTTGCTTTTTTTCATTGTTTATTTCTATTCTAAAAAGCATTGTACTGCCTTTCTTTACATTTCAACTTTCTTGCAACTTTTTGCTCTAGGCTGTTTGTAATTTTATTCAAATGTGCAGTGGGTCAACAACAAATGTACATACAGCGAGCTGCAAATGGACTTGAGAAACCCCTGATGTCAATAAGATGTCAGGAATCAATGGACAAGACTTTCATATTTGTAACTGGAGATGTCTACATTTCATCGTTACATCCTTGGTCATCTTACATCTCCACAAAGTTTGATGTCAATCGGTTGCAGTATGTTGCTTTTAAGTGATCCTGCTAACAAAAACTAACCGACAAATGACATTGTAAATTATAAATCGCTTGTCATAAGTCTTGCTTGACGTTACCACTGTAAAGTGTCCAAATGTGGTTGACATGAATGCTTATATTAGACAAATATTTTCGATACACAGAGGCCTACGGCGCAGGTTACTGAAAGAGCCTTTTCTATGCTGACAGGCCTCTGAGCTTCAGTCACTCGCAGTAATGTGTGAGAGGCTGCATTGAGATCTCCAGGCTCTGGGATCAGTGTGTGGAGCCGCCGGCTCGGTTCACAGGGGTCAGTCTGAGGATGTGCACTGTTTGTACTGCAAAGCCACGCTTCTGCCAAAGTGAGCTGCATGTGCAGACCTCCTCCAGCCCTCTCCTGAAAAAGAAAAAGCATTTTTGGAAAATCATTATAATGTTTATATACAGTGGGAAGTCTGCTAAGCTTAGTTTGGACTGTACTGCTCAACAACGTGACTTAATAGAGATTTCATGACAGGTCAGGCAAGATAGGAAAAGTGCCTTATCTCTTGATGCAAGTTTACTAAGTCTGTAGGAGACTATACGATATGTGTGTGTGTGATTCTTTACGCACTTCCAGCTTCCTCATCCAATCCTCAGAGAAGCACTTGTCTGGTCACAGAACAGTAATTCATTGTCTGACAGCTGTTTTCTTTTCTGTGCGCCTGCCCTGCCTGGATCCCGGGGTGTAATTCCACACACACAGCCAATTGGAGCGTTTCCTAAATGGAGGAAAAAAAGGCCATGAGGCCGGCGCTGTTAGAAAATAGCGTCATAAAACAAACTCCAGTGGACTAATTGAGTAATTGAATTTGGCTTTTAATTCAATTATATTCAATTATGGGTCAGTGGCATTTGTTTTTTTTATAGTTGTCATTTTTTTCCACAAACATCTGCTTCATTGCTACGACCTGACAGAGAGATTACTAATACAGACGTAAGCCTACTACTGTACACATGAAATTGCTTTTTGCCAACCACAGAATTTATACTGCACACCCACACACACACACACACACACACACACACACACACACACACACCTAACCACTCGCCTCTTGCCCAAAGACAGCTGAGGATGACCATAAGGAGGACGAGCCCTCTACGAAATGGTGTATTGTTTATGTTGTACTGAGCAGCCAGGACACTGTTGAGATAAGTTCCATTTCCTGTTCTTACGTCATCATCAATATTTTTTTCCCTCATCTTCACAGACATTTTGTCCCATGCATTTGTCCTCACATATGTGCAAAAATGACCTGAAAGTTTGACTTTTGTTGTGCCATTCGGTGCCATAGCTTGGGAACATTTAATAACTGACGAGAGATTCCTTCAAAGTGCGAGGTCAACCGTGTATTCTTGGCAGAGGTGTATCACTGAAAGGGGGTAATTCATTTTTACGAGCTACTCTGCGCATGCATTCTCATTTGCATTTTTATGTGTTGTGTTTCTCGTTTTACAAATGGCGTTAGGGAGATATATATATATATATATATATATATAAAACTATGAATGCATAGGATAGGATATGGATAGGATGGAAGCATCATTGAACATCATAGCAGCCAAAATGATGAGGCATATGGTTCAATATATACACTGCCTGCATTGACTACAATGAAAGCCCCTGACTCAGTGCCACACATTGAGGATCCTGGAGTGCTTGGAACTGTATAACATCACCAGGATCCTTAGGAACCTTCATCAATAACTCAACGCGGCTGTTCTGCATTGCCCTGAACCCACTGAGTCAGATCATAACCAAGAGTGGCTTCAGTTCCGAAGTAAATTAAAGCTCAGACGCCTCCTCTACATGGATGACATCAAGCTCTATGCCAAGAATGAGCGGGACATCAATTCCCTGACATCGGAATGTCATTCGGGCTAGATAAGTGTGGGCGAATGATATCTAGGCGAAGGGATTGAACAACTTGAAGACAGCAGAACAGATGTGCAGGACAGTTACAAATACCTTGGAATTCCACAGGACAAATAGCTACCATAAGAAGGCAGCTCAAAGGGTGGCCACGGCCAAATACTTAGAAAGGGTTAGCTGAATGGCAAGGCCATTAACACCCAGACCCTGCCAATAATAAGACGCCCCATTGGCATTATACCTTGGCCACTGGAAGAGACGCAAGATACTAATACTAATAATATCAAGACAAGTAAGCTCCTTACAATGCACAGAGGTTTTCACCCTAAGTCCAGCATCCTGAGGCTGTACACAAAGCGGAAAAAAGGAGGGTCGTGGACAAGTGAGCGTCATGGACATTATCCAGTAGGATACAACACGCCTCCAAGAAGACATCAAGATGATGGCCCCATGGGGACGACCTGCTGAGTGAATGCCTCAGGCAACAGAAACCCAGTAAGAAGAAGGAGCCAGATGGACTGTCATGCAATGACCAGGACCTGCATACTCCACATACCAATGGCTGAAAAAGGCTGGACTAAAAAAACAGCACAGAGTCACGAATCAAGATAGCACAAGATCAGACAAAGAGAAAGAGAAAGCGAGAGCAAGAGAGACTTTTGTCTATCTATCTATCTATCTATCTATCTATCTATCTATCTATCTATCTATCTATCTATCTATCTATCTATCTATCTATCTATCTATCTATGCAGTTGAAGATTACAGATTTTTAGGTGGAAAAAAGAGTAATACAGCGTGAACATAAAGTTATTCACACTGACAAAAATAGTTGGTACAATATTCTGTTTTGAATGTACACTGTATATATACCCTTTGTAGACGATTGTCATTGTGATACAGATGTTGCTAAAAGTCACAAACAGCCCAAGAAGATAAGAGCCAAATTTACTGAAGATTTGCAAGTGCAAAATGGGCACAAACCTGATTACTTTTGTTTACTTTGCTGTATGTAACCAGATCAGCATTGCAAATGAGAACTTGTTCTCAATTGCCTTATATATATATATATATATATATATAAATACATTTAAAACCGGGTCAGTGTATTTTTCTGTTTTGTTCATGTTTGGGTCCGTCATGGCTGTTGGTCATTATGGCATGAGTGCGTAAGCATCCCTATGTGTGCGTGAGTGTGCGCACACACACATATCGTTGGGGTTGTCACCATGCTAATATTCATACAGAGATTCATTTTGTTCAGTTTCGACAATACTGTTGCAGTGGAACCTCTAATATTGCAAATTAGCCCGCCCATGTCCACTCGCCCTGTTCTATGGGGCCAACAGGCTTCTGTTACCATGACGACTAGGACTTCATAACTATGTCGCTGCATTATATGAATCAATTAGTGTGAACCACATTATCGTAATGGCTTGAAAATGGTGAATCGTCACCCAACTGTAGCTGAAGGAGGCTTTTTCTACTACTACAAATAAGCCACACTATAACATTAGTGGGCGCCCTGGTGGTCCAGTAATTAGCGCGTCAACCTCACAGTGCAGAGGTACCGGGTTCAATTCCAGCTCTGGCCTTCCTGTGTGGAGTTTGCATGTTGTCCCCGGGCCTGCGTGGGTTTTCTCCGGGTACTCTGGTTTCCCCTCACATTCCAAAAACCTGCGTGGCAGGTTAATGGAACACTCTAAATTGTCCCTTGGTTTGAGTGTGAGCGCGGACGGTTGTTCGTCTATATGTGCAATGCGATTGGCTGGCAACCAGTTCAGGTTGTCCCCCGCCTACTGCCGGAAGACAGCTGGGATAGGCTCCAGCACGTCCCGCGAACCTCGTGTAGATAAGTGGATCAGAAAATGGATGGATGGATAACATTAGCATCAATGAACAATACACGTTCCCAGTTTGTGTCAGTCCGTCTCCAATGAGCTCTGGCACAAAGAAGCCGGCAGCGTGTCTTGAGGGGTGTTCACATGGCACACATTTGCATCGGTGCTGCACCGATGTATTTTGTTGCGATATATCTTACACCGGTGTAAATTTTGTGGAGCGTTCACACGTATAAAGCTGCTTACTAAAGAGAAGCGTGTTAACCCCAGTGCAGCCCCACTTGCGTTCACATGGCAGTTTCTGCGACGGTGCAATACGACATGCACATGGCGAAAGTGTACGGTACTTCCTTTTCCTCGCCTTGTTTGTGACATATCGAAAAACCATGGTTTATACTTCTCCAGACAAATCAACGCCGTGGTCTATCAGACACCGTAAAAGGATGAGAGAGAGAGATAGGAAAGATGGCGGAAGTACAACAGAGCATGAAAGCAACGCATTCTACGATTCATTCGGCAACAAATCGACGACATCGTGTCATTCATGGCCATGTGGACGGCTGCCATGGCGTCACCAAATGTCGAGGAAGCAACATGGATGAAGACACGCAGTTTTGTTTGGTTATGCAATACCCGTATGTAATCAACTCTTCTCACGCGTTGCGAGTCTACCCCTGTAGGGTTCACACGTCCCATTTTATATCAGTGTTGCCCTGCAAACTAGCATTTACTCCGGAGTAAATTTTTAAACCACCCCCTGAGCAGGGTTAAATTTGCTCCGGTTTAAACTGTTTTCAGGGGATACACCGGTATAACTTTGTACGTTTGAACGCTCTACGGGGGGCAGCCCTGTTGCTACACCGGAGTAAAAGTTAGCGTGTGAACATCCCTTTGGTGTTTTTGATCTATGGCTTTCACTTTGCACAGCAGAGTTTTAACTTGCATTTGTAAAGGTAGTGTTCAACTCTTTTAATTGGGTGTCAATGTCATTACAACAATACAACATGGAGCAGGGGTAGCAAAACTCAGAGGTAGTCTAAAGTGGGACATCATGCGTACTGTACACATTAAAGTTTTGTCAGAATCTGCCGTGTTTGGTCTGTGATTTTTCACATTTTGTGACGGCTCTCACGGCCAGCTAGTATGTATGGCAAGCTGTTCTGTCATGTTAATCATGGCGCAACCTGGTCTGTGATGATATCTGGGCAAAGTACGTCACGGCACGTAAATGAATCAGCCGTGACCACCTACATGCTTCAAAGCTTCCCGGCGTCCACTATATATCCGTAGAAAACATCAACACAATGTAAAAAAAAAAAAAAAAATCATACATAGATCAGAATGCGACAAACGTTGGGGACTGAACTAAAACATGAACCTCTGGAACTCTGCAGCCACTTCCCCTCAAATCTCTTTCACAGTTACTGATAGGCTGTAAGAAAACTGAGCAAGACTGAAATATGGAGGAAAATAGGGCACAATGGCCCACTACATTTCAGGCAAATGGGGCCCTGACCTTGTGTAAATGTAGCTTGAGAGCAGCAGGTCTCTTGGTGAGTCATGCACAGCATCTCTTTTGCCTCAGTTTTCCTTTCATTTCCTGTCTGGATGACCGAAAAACACTTTGCAGGGTGGCTTGTAACATGGCCTAAGAAAGGTTTGGACACCATCTCTGTCCTTCATTTGTCGACAGGATGTTTAACCAAATTGTTTGGACAGGTCAACGGGGGGGTGGAACACTGAGAGATTTGGTCCAGATGGTGTTATTAAAACACATTTGGCGCAGCGCTGACAGTGAGAAAACCTGTTGACATTGTTCTTTGCCAACATAATTGTTATTGTCATATCTGCACAAATCAAAAACATTAAACCTGCTTTTTTGACAAGCGAGCCTTTTGGCAATGCTGCATTATCTAACAGCGATACGGAGCCAAGGCTTTTTCTGTGGAATATTTACTTTTACAATTGAATCAATTAACTTCAGCTTTTTTCTTAATACCAAATTTCAGAATTTCCAAATAGAGCGCAGTAAACTTTTTTTACACAGTGCCAGGCAACATCACAGTTTATTTCTTTGAGGGGCCAACTCACACCTCCAATTTGATACTTCCTCATTCCATTTTAGAGAGGTTTGTGGAGGTGCTTGACTGAATAATGTCATGAACAGATGGCATTGGTCCAATTTTCGAAATTAATTTACACAAAACTAAAGAGAAAAGGTGAAAAAAAAATCCTCTTGGACCAAGGCTGTCTTCAAAAAGTCAGACGAGGGACCCGCTAC
Source organism: Hippocampus comes (assembly GCF_001891065.2). Classification (NCBI taxonomy): domain Eukaryota; kingdom Metazoa; phylum Chordata; class Actinopteri; order Syngnathiformes; family Syngnathidae; genus Hippocampus; species Hippocampus comes. The sequence goes on from NW_017806059.1 coordinate 47,611, forward strand.
ATCGGGGAGTGAAAATAGAAATCCTTCACTGATGTGTACTAGTGGTTAGCCATCTACTTCACAGCACTCATGTTTGTGATTCTCATTTTACGGCTTTCTCGTGTAATTTGTATTTTCCTGTGCTTTTTCGCTGACTCCAGTCTCCTCTCACTCTCCAAAAATATGCTTCTAATGAGCGCTCCAGTTAGCGTAAGGTTTTTAGCCTTCAAGAGCTAACTATGGCCATCGAAGCGTCCCGTGGCTGGCTTAAAAGTTCATTGCATGCCAGGAAGTATTTGTTATTGTTAGATTCAGATGAGGATGGACCTTGCATTGCTAAAATGGCTACAAAAACGGACATTTGGGTGTCAAGCAGCGAAGACAAGAAGAGCTCTGATGCTGAAAGAGAGGGTAAAAGTGATCAAAATGAAAGACGGAGCAAGCAAAATAGAAGACATTATCCAAGAAATTGATGTAAGTGAATGCCGATCGTAAATTTCGCAATTTATTTCCCTTTTTTTCTTTCTACACTGACAATATGAAGTGTCAAATAAGTGTGTGCTCATACTTATGCACTATTGGAATAAAAATAGAGTACACATACGTCTGTGTGTGCGTGTACACATACGTTTGTGTGTGTGGGTGTGCGTGGGTGTGTGTGTGCTTAAATCTGAGATCAAATTTGCTACAGTGAAAAACCCCCTGTTGTAAAACATTTCTTGCTGCAAACATGATTTTGTTGTAGAGGAGTTTCACTGTACCAAAAAAAAAATTTTGACACCCCTGAGTTAAAGGCTTGAAAACTATTGCACCGCAAGTCATCCCCGTTTCTCTGGACAAGTTATTGTGTCCGAGTCATGGTTCAACACTGTAATCCGGAACCTCAAACAGACAACCCCCAGCAATGTCTACTTGGGATAGAGATGACTGTAATTTTCAGGTTTTCCACTGTCATACCTACACCAGCGGAATCCCGACCACACTGTACACACCTGCTCCATCCGAGGTAAACACAACCCTCTGGCTATGCACAAGTTCTCACATCTAATGATAGATGATGCCCTACTGTGAGCTCACATATTTACAGAGACAAGCTTACACAAGTGGTTTTAGGTCTTAGCAGGGAATTATCGGAACAGAACTAGTCATCACTGATACAATCAATAAACTGATTACAATTTTAAATGCAGCAGGTGCACAAAACAGATTTTGAAATGAATATTGTTTTGAGTACAGCATAATCTCTTACTTTGGGCACGATATGTTCTGAGATACCCATGTCTCATGCAGGGGCGTCACTAGGTTTCAAGAACAAGGGGGGCTTAGCCCCAAGGGGAACACAGCCCCTTTAGGGGGGTCCGGGGGCATGCCCCCCTGGGAGAATTTTTTTCTACATTCTGTTAAAAATCCATCAATTCCGTGCACTTTGAGAGCAAAATGAAGAGGCTATGAAGAACTACACACATCACATTAGTATCCTCTTTACTATGATGGGGCTTCCTCCCCTGGACTTTAACTGGACTAGATAATAGAACTTATAAAGAGTTCAAAAGTTCAATCTTGGTTGTTCAAGGGAATTAGAAGGATGCCCGATAACATAACCTATATGACAGTAGGCCTCTATTCCTCTCTACCAAAATGTATTAATATATGCTTAGCCCCCAGAAGACTATGTATTTTGAGATGTCTGCCGTGATATG
>NW_017806059.1:49469-73772 GCF_001891065.2 Hippocampus comes
TGATTATTTATGTATTTAATAATAAAATGTTGCTTAATTTTTATTAAGCACCATCTTAATTTATCCAAAAGTGAACACTTGTTACAGTGAGTGCAGTTTCTGCTGTTACTGGAGATATTTTAGCGGACTATAGTCACTAGTTTTACCAGCATGGATGCATTGAATACTTAATTTACCTTTCTAAAAAACTGTCGAATATCCATGCTGTCGACTCAACCTGACTTTCGCCAATGAACTGTCAGTTGTTGCGTTAGCATTTGATGTGGCGATGGTGACAGACACGTCAAATGCTAACGCAACACCTGTTGCGTTCAGGAAACCTGGGAGATTTAACATTACAATAATGGCAGGTTATCGAAATATAATTTAAAATGGCCACATTACATTGAATTTGATGAAATATATTAGCAAAAGTACAGGAAAAATAAATAATACTTTTTTTTTAAATAATGCAATGAAATTATTTAGGGGGGCTAAAGACAATTTTAGGGAGGCTGAAGCCTCCCTAAAATAGGCCTAATGACGCCCATGGTCTCATGGTTGTTACCATATACCAGAGGTGTACAAACTCCGACCTGGGGGGAATTTTTCTTGGGGCCCACGGCATTTACAAAAAGGAACATTTCTTACTGTCTGTCGCTTTTCAAACATTGTTATGGGCAATTAGATTTCCAATAAATATGCATCACAGTACACAGGACTGTTTCCGCATGAATCGGTACACAGTTCTGCAGAACAAGACATGTTTTTAAATAATTCGATAAACCACTGGATTCATCTCATACTTTAGTTCTATTTAAACATTCAACTATCGTGTACACATTCATTACGTATACATTACTGCAGGGGTCACCAACACGATGCCGACATGGACCAAATGAGTAGCCCGCAGGCCTGTTCTAAAATTGCTTTCCCAGAAGTGGGACATTGCCAAGAAAACACTTTCGAGAGTGTTCTATAAATCATCTGTTGTTGATTAATACCATTTTCTACCTTGTTTAATCAATGCTGATGATTATTGCGAGAAACGATCAGTGTCTTCACGTTATTTCTTCTTCACGTTGTTTTTGTCCAGTTGTGCTTGCCATCAACGTGAACATTCTTCACGTCTTCCCGAGCCTTTTCTGTTGCTGATCCCTTTCTTTGGAATGGCCTCCCACTGAACATTCGGCAAGCCCCCTCGCTGCCCATCTTCAAAACTCGTCTCAGAACTCATTTGTATTCTTTGGCTTTTGACTCAGCATGACTCAGACTTGATCTTAGTTTGACTGTTTTTGTGCTTTCCACTGTCTTCGTTATTAATGTATTGTTTATTGTTGTGTATATGCTATTTGCTTCATGTGCATCACTTTGTATACAGCGGTGGTTGTTGTAAAGTGCTCTATAAATACAGTTGAATTGAGCTGACTTGTGATTAATTATTAATCATAACAACATATAATAATTCGGGCAAATGTGCAATTGTTTCATTTCACGAAACTGGTGGCTCTTCTCCTTAATCAGTACCCAAGAAGTAGCTGTCAGTTTTCAAAAACGGTGTCTTTTGCATTCCTGGATATGCTCCCAGCTTGTTTTCCAGAGAACATTCTGTTCATGTCGATGAGGAGAGACAAAACTATAGAGATTGTCCAGTCGTGCTTGCCATCAAAAGAAATAATAAACAATTGTTCAACTCTATCTTGACTAGCTTTGCACAAATATATTTTAAAGATTTTAAAAAGCACAAATACAAAAAGCACCTGCAAGCTTTGTAATAATTACCATGGATTCTGTAGCAGTTTTCAAAATTGGAAATATTTTGTCATTGATGAGCAAAGCAGAGGACGAAGGGAAGTTGGCCTTTTCCGAGGAGTTTGTTTCGGCATTTTCCCAGATAGCTTTGGGAAACAACCCATCTGACGTATTGAGTGAGTCAACTTCCACCTTTTATCATGAGGCGACCATATATCACATTTTGTATTTTACTTGGACTGGGCGTTTGTCATTTTGGATACGAAATGTTGTATGCAAATTTCAACAACTCTCCTTGTGTATTTATGAATGCTGTTGCTTAGACACCAGTTCTGGTTGAATCTTTTTGGAGTGAGACTAGGCCTCAACTCTACAGGCATTAATCTGACAGCAGAGATTCGCAAGACTGTATTCATCTTTCTTGACATGCCGAGTTGGACATTAAGTTGTTCTCTGTTTTATGAGAGGATAACACAGTACCTGACCACCACAGAGCTTCGGTCGGCATGGCTGCAGTCACTCCTCACCTGAAGAAACAGCCTTAAATGCCAATATTTGGACTGATCTACCGTCCCTTCCTCTCATCCACCATCCCCCTTTGTTGTCTGACTTCCCTGTGTGCTTGGCTTAGACGTGAGGAATTTTATTCTGCTTCTCATTAGCTGTAATCTCAGTGACCCTGACTTGTTATCTTGCCAGAATGTCCCTTCCTATAACAGGAAACACCATCACCTACAATTAGCCAACCAATACAGAACCTTTGGAACTTGTTGCAAACATTCAGGGTTGCAGATTAAATTGCATTAAACATGGACTTGGCTCATCGAGGCAAAACACATAACAGAGGGGAAATATCTCAGTTTGCAGTTTGTATCACGGCAAACCAACAGCCAGATGGATTTTTATGGCAAGACCAGGACACTTATTGTTCACAGTCAGCCAATCAAGACAGCTTCTTGGTTCTCTGACAAGTACCTTCAGACGAAAAGTATTTGTAATGAAAGTCGTGGACCAAAACCGAAGCTTTGTGAGTCAACTTCCAAGTTTGGATGTTCCAGCACTGCAGGGAGTTTGGGATTTATGAGATAGTCAACTATGGCATCCTCGGTACCATAAACACATACAGGACAAAAAGTCAATCGTACATATTCATCTGTTTTGTTGTATCACTGAGTGCCTCCCTTATCTGTTTTTTGATTGTGATTTGATGTAAGCAGTGACTTCAAGCGTACACGAAGCCTGGATGATTGGAGACCAAATTAACATGTCTGTTCTTCAGCAACTTGTAATGCGGGCATTCTCAGTATCATTTTGGAAACCATTACTACCAGCTCCGAGTCGGCTTGCAAATGCTTGGGATGTCGATGCTTGGGTGGTGCGGGATACTCAGGGGCTTCGTTCTCTGCTGCACCCCTTCACACTACAACACTCCTCTGCCGCGGGACAGCTGCACCCTCCAAACTCTACCCACCATTGGCACAGACTGCTTTCAAGCCGTGTCGCCCCACCCAGGCGGGGACTGATCCACGAGCAGGCGTCAGGGATCCGTGGCGACGCCGGTGTCGTTGCATCCACCCTTGTTAAGGGCAGTTAGGACAGCGGAAAAATTCACCCACTCTTGAGGACTTCCACGCCGCAAGAACCAAGACAAGGGCACGGAAAATCCTCCTGGAGCCCCCACACCCTGCCCACCACCTTTTCCAGCTACGCCCCTCAGGCAAGCGCTAACGATCCATGCGCACCAAATCCAGCAGGCACTCAAACGGCTTCTTCCCTCTAGCCATTAACTCCCCATTTAATCCCAAATTTTTCCCAGACATTTAAAAGTCAAAATCAGGTGTCATTGGTAGCCCTTTTAAGAAATCAGTAATAAAAATTTTTAGAGCCCTGTAAATTAAATCATTGTTGTCCTTCACAAATGTGACCAGCGGGATTAAAAGGGTTCAACAGTAACCCAAATCGACCTGTATAGTGGCTCAATTTTACACAACCCTGTGCAACAGCATTACCGTTATAATCATTGTAGCGCCAGCTCTGTAGTTACTTGAACCACTGTCACTGATCTCTATTCCACATCACCAGACACTTTAAAGCGCTCAAGGACTTTCTGTACCATTGCATACTTCAAAGTTGTTCTACAATTACTGCTACTGGTCACTTTAAAATCGTACAACAATTATCTGCACCAACTACACAACTGCTATGGTATTGTATTCTACCACTGATCACTTTAGCTCTGCTTGATACTTTGCACATTGTCTCACAGCTGTCATTGGGTGGTACCATCGCACAACCCTTACATTACGGAATGTCCTTCCATACTTATTTGTCATGCCCTTGTTTATGATGATACTAGTGTAGCCTGTACTACCGGAGACAAATTACTTGTGTGTTCAACATACTTGGCCAATAAAGATGATTCTGTTTCTGATCCTAAACATGAATCTGAAGAGACGTATCATAGCATTTCATCATGAATTTACGGTAAATCAAAATTGTAATATGCGGACGGCATTTGTTTTAGAAAGCTTATGTCAACCGATGAGGCTGGGGTTCATGCTTTTCATTTCAAAGCTAGCTCTGGATCTTAGGTGGAAACAAGTGATGAGACAACCATGCCTACGTATTTGTTGTGAGAGAGTGAAACTGGGTTCGTGTTTGCATGCGTGTGTGTGTGTGTGTGTGTGTGTGTGTGTGTGTGTGGCATTGTGATGCTATTTTATTTAAATGGATATGTGTGTAGTCCTAACATACTTGGTTGGTATGATAAATTTGTTGAAGAACATAATAATTCAAATCACAGTACAGTATCTCCTGTGTCTGAGTAAGGAAAGGCACTTACTGTATGCTGTATTAAAAGGGTTAAATAGAATTGCATAACTGAATAGAGACTCAAATACAATTTTTAAACTAGACTAAAATGCAGAGGTGACAAATCCCTTTCCAGAAAGTCAAAACGCTACCACGGTTTTCCCTTCAGCCACAGTTTCTTCAACTCAACCGGCAGGTAAACGCGCTCATTCACTTCGACGAACATAGTCATGGACAGTTCCGACTAAAATAAGATTCAAATGCTCATACTTGACGAAAAAGAGTACGAACCGAACTGAATAAAAACTAAAATGACAGCCTGACACAAAGACTGGACTAAAGCTGAAACAGGCCGCCAAAAACAACTCTAACCTCATGGAATGAATACACAACAATGACGTCCAACTTCATTCGTCATTGGCTAGGGACCAGTAAAAAAAAAAAAAAAAATGTGAATGTGAACATTTAAACACAAACTACATAATGTTTTGTTACCTTTCTCTCTGGTATCTCAATGTTGTCAGCTTCGAACCATAATATGGAGCACAAGAGAGTTTGTGATCTCGACGGGGACCTCTTAGCAGAGATTAGGTTCTGCACCGGTACACTATCATTATATGTTATCAGGTAATCATGTAGAGCAGAGAAGTTTTTTTGATATGCCGTCCCGTGAGGCTCCTCTGGTTTTAGGGCTACCGTGGTTAAGGATACATCATCCCGATATTGTGCAGAGCCGGCCATTTATGTTGCACTTTGTCGGTCTTGCGACCTTATTTTACAAATAAACCTTTTTGTACTCGATCTTATCCTTGTCTGCGTTTGTGGGATCCGCTCCTGGTCCGGAACCATAACAATAAATTCATTAACAATAATAATAATCCGTACTTATTTTTCTTGCAAAGGTTTGATTTTTGAGCGTGTTTAAACAAGAGAAAACTCTTAATGGTGAGTTTTATAGCCTTAAAACATCTCGTATTTTAATTGTAAAAACAAATTCCTACTGTGCAGATTTCACCTATCGTGGGGTACTTTTGGAATGCAACCACCGTGATAAACGAGAGACCGCTGTCTAGTACTTGTACATAAAGGTGCTTAGTTGGATTGGCTAGGCTACATTATTATTTTTAACAAGTGTCTACCATATTAGATGATATACAGTTTAAAAAAAACAGTGAGATACAGAGGTATCGACGGTCAATTACATAACATCTCAGCTGCTTCAAATTAATACAATTTGAAAGGGCAACAATGCAAGTTTACTGGCGCAGTGAACAAGAAGACTGTTCTTTTCTCCATACTTTTATTGCGATTAACCTTTTCTGGGATGAAAGGGTGAGGGAAGGAATCCATAAACATGCCTGACAGTTGTCTGTGAACACCAGCAGAAGCTACAGCACGAAGGATAAAGGACGACTGATCCCCATCAGGCACTACTGGGGCTGACATCACGCAGATGTCCAAGTGGCTGCAGCCAGCAAACAAGATTGATGGTACGCAGGTTAAAAGCCAAAGTTATTTGACTCGCTTGAATAAGGGACAAACTGTTAATGCACCTTACATTTAGACTAATTTAGCCAGCCCCTAAGACATAAAACGAGAATAAATCTTGACACATGAGGAGAATCTGACTTTGGTTGATCTGCCGCTTGCCTCAACATGCTCTGAAGACCTCCTGAAGTCCCTCAGCGATACCTGAACTCACAACCCTTTGTGTTATGTACGCCATAGGCTGCGCCTTTCTTGATAAAGAGATAAAGATGTGGTGTCAATTGTTTGCGGTCCATTTAGACTTGAACTCAAACCCCGAGGTGCTGAAGTGCAGCTGTCTGCATGTTAGGAGGAAATTGTGCAGCAGAAAAAAAAGAATGACTTTCCACAGTAAATATGCAAGTCTAGCTATGTGGCATGTAGAGACAAGGCCTTAGTATGTGGTGGTGGGGGGGCGGGGGGGGGGGGGAATCCATGTGGGGAACGGTAACATTGAAAAAACATGTGGTGAACGGTAACATTGATTATGTCTGGCTGGACATCGTTTGAATTTGAACGATTCCGATTCCGGTTCCTCATTTTGATTCTGGTTCCAAACTTTCTTGACTGAGGGACAAAAAAGTTTGCATGCATGGACTAAGATGAACATTTGACACGGCCTGTGCTGTTTGTCTGCGCTGAGTGACAATGCCGGAAGAAGTTTGTTATCATTTCTTTGTTTACCACCAAACACACACTGGCCACTCTAAAATCCAGAAAAAAAAAAACATTGACTTTTTTTAACCTAGATGTTGTTTTTCACTGTACAGTGTATTAAAATAAATAAATATGAGAGCTTTGCATACCTTTATCGACACTGACGGATTGAATAAGTGCGTTAAAAAAAAAAAATCACCCCTGCTTTAAATTAAAAAGGATAAGCAGTTATTTTTGGGGGATGAACTTGACCGAACTTTTCTACAAATTCTAATTCAACAAACTGTTTTTCATTTTTTCATTTTATTCATATCAAACCTGCAAACTTGAATTGATATTATTAATTTTCTTTCACAATAGAGCTTTCTTTTTGAAAGCCAAAACACATTTACGCATGAATGTAAATGAATGACCACAAATTGCTCGCACTGATGGGCAAACCTAATCTGGTGTAGGTTATATAAATAAACAGAACAAAACGATTTGATAATCCAATCCAGATTAGTAGCATGTACAGTATGAACTCAAAATCCGTTCTTCATAACTTCCTATTCAGGCAATGTGCCTGCAGCATTGTGGACACAAATGCCTATTGCGGCAGATGAGAACACACGCTCTCATACTACAAAGTATAAATAATTGATATCCTAATTAAGTTGACATTACATTTACACTTGACCCACCGTTTAGTTGTAAAATGCCTCATTTTTCCCAATTATGACATCACAGATATTAAGCGTAGTGTTGGCTGACGCTTGAAGCTCATCAAACAAGAGCCACTCCATTCAGTTCAATTATATTTCGAGTTTTGCACTGAGGTTAAAGCGCATTTTCAATCGGCGACGTGTACGCACGCCTGGCACGCCTGCCACACGTGTGCGTACTTCTTCTATGTTGGTCTCCAACAATTCTTCTTCAGTTTCACAGCGGCACTGAAACAGGGTCGGGAGTTTTAAAATGTAAACAGTTCCTGGAGAATCGGAATGTGAGTCCCAATTCTCGCGACTTGATGCCCAACCCTATGCACGGGTCAATTTGTCTGCACAAAAATTAGCATTCTGTTCTCCAGTGGCCTTGCTCGTGCCCGAAGCCTCATTCTACTGTACTTATTTACTGTACTCGAATCCCTTTGTTATTTACTTTGGGATCAAGATAGGTCATAGCGTTTGCTGTCACAGGGCGTTAAATCAATACAGCCCAGACCCAACATCATTTTAATCATTCCAATGTGTGTAGCTGTGCGAGTCTTCTGCTGTACTGTCTCATACATGAGAGCAAGTCACAAGGACACATAGGCCAGAAATTAAAAGTGCCTTGCAATTTGCTTGGATAACAAACTTCCCCTTTATGACAAAAGGTCAAACTTCATGTTGTACAACAGCATAGCTAAATGTTGCCCTTTCAAAGAAGGCAAAATTATGACAATATCAAAGGTTTTCACTGAAATGATTGCACATTGCTGGCACACAGCCTTGAGAGAGAGAGAGAGAGAGAGAGAGAGAGAGAGGGAGAGAGAGAGAGAGAGAGAGAGTGGGAGAGAGAAAGCAGAGCCAGTGCAAAAATGGAGGAGCACTCGGCTGTCCAAGAACAATTTAATGGGTACTGTTCCATCCAACCCTTGTACTACCTCGCAATGTATTACAACAACAAAGGTGTTCAGGGAGCTCTGAATAGGGAAATGACGCATTAGAATGAGGCACACTTGATTTCAAGCTCAAAGAGAATGCCTGGAAGCTTTTTGACCTTGGAGCCCCATATATGAAATCATATTCATTTTGTGGGGCATGGTAAGAATGGGTAAATGATGGCTATAATTTAAAGCAACAATACATACCGCCCATTGTGATAATGACAATAAAATGAGAGAGTTGTCATTTGGCTTACTTTAATAAATTATCAGGTTGCTTTGAGATAAGCTTCTGGGTCATTGCAGTGACACAGATGGCCTACTTTAATGGGGTATATAACACTTTGTCTGCTCCTTCCTGTTCGTGGTTGTGTGTGGTCCGAATTGTCATACTAAAATCAGCAAACACCGTTTTCATAGTTGCAAGTAGTGTCTATACAGTACGAACGGCCCGCGGGCCGGATCAGGCTCGCAAACTAGTTGAATCCAACTCACGAGATGATTTGCTATAGTATAAACATAAGTAGGGCTGAGTGAATGAACAGCCGCCCCAAATTTGCCAAATGTCCACCGTTAGTTATAATGTCAATTGTACACAATTAAGTTATGTCTCTGAATTTATTTCACTTGCACTTTTACCATCACCTTGATTCTTTTAATGAAACGATCATTCATTAAAAGAGTTAAAATAAATGTCTCAATATTTGCATACTTACACGCAATGTAGCCCCTGAGCTAAAACGAGTTTGACACCTCTGATTTATACACCACAGTAAAGTACACATCATGACTGTAGCAAACATGTTTCAAACTTAAAACGATGGAGTTGTTAATAATCATGAAATAATCAGGCATTATTTTAAATTTGTTAGGCCTTAAAAGTACAGTGTGTCGAATTTAGTGCCATCTAGTGGTGAATGAATAGAATGCAATGACCTAAACTCGAAGGGTGTGCATTTCGAAACACGCGCACGGTGGTGCCTCAGAGAGACCACATTTCGCAAGCCTACCACTTAATTCTTCAGCAGAGGTGCAAGCAAAATGTCATCCCGAACAACTTCGCGTATTCCCTCAAGTGACGGAGTAAGTGCATGGCATTCGTTACACATGCTGTTGTCATTGTGTTGACGAAGTACGTTCTCTTAAGTTTGTCTCCTTCAGGTACTCACAGCAGAAAGATGGCGGCGGAACATTGGCAATCAGGGGAGGTGCGCCCTATGTAATATAATTAGCGATTACTTCACCGACAATTACCGTATTTTTTTTGCACTATAAGGAGCTTCAGAGTATAAGGCACACTTTCAATGAATGGGCTAATTTAAAACTGTTTTCATATACAGGGTGCACCGCATTATAAGGCGCATAGAATAGAAGCTATGATAGTGGCTGCGGTTGCGTTATGCATCCACTAAGCTAAAGAGAATACAAAACAATACAATACAGCTTTATTGATGTAGAGCTTTCACAACCACTGCAGCTGTAAACAAAGCGCTTTACAGAACATTTAAAATACTACGTCCAAGAAATCTGAATATTGATCCATAAATAAGGCACACTGGATTCCAAGGCAGTGCGCCTTGAAATCCGATGTGCAGCTTTTGAGAAAATTGTATGCTTTTAGATGCACTTTACAGTGCAGAAAATACAGTACATTGAAAAAAAAAATCATTGATGTGACAGATCAGATTTTTCTGCATATTATTGAAATGAATAATGGGGTTTTGAAATATGAACAGTGAAAAATCAACATGTTTTTACAGACTGTCCCTTTAAGGCCATGTTTCAAAAGCTTTGTTGATAAGTTATTGAAAAAGAAATGCATGTGTACACACCCTTTTCTTCTGGGTCATTTTTTGGCATTCATTGCAAAGATCTGTAAATCTTGGTCTTTCACAAAATGTTGCTGTTTCAATGGGTGTGTGCCGAGATTTCATATCTACTTCTGTATATTGAAATCATGCTTTCCCAGAAGCTGACTGGTGATGACAGTAAGTATGGGGACCCATTAGTCTCAGCAGATGGTCTCTGAAGCCGTTGATAGTGCAGCGAAAGGACTGCACACCCACTGACAATCAGATCTCACCCTGTAAGAATGTCCAAGCTGGAATTTGAGAGAACTCTTTACGACAAACCTGGGACTTGTTCCTACTCAAATCCGTGAACTTAAAATGATCTTTTGCCATTGCACAATTAATAGTAAAAGGCCTGAGAATCATATTTTATCTCGAAAAAAATCTATCTATCTATCTATCTATCTATCTATCTATCTATCTATCTATCTATCTATCTATCTATCTATCTATATATATATATATATATATATATATGTACAGAGTCAGGCAAAATGATCTGACACATTTATAGGTTAAATAAAAGGCAAATAAGTAAAGAAACAAAAAAGTGGTTTTATTTTCAAAAAGTACATATGCCATTTTTTTTCAAAAATGCCATTTTTCTTAGTTTCTTTATAATACCATTGTTTTTTCTTTCTTTTCCAGTTGCTGCCTTGAATTGGACTGGTGAGCGTTGCGCTTTCATTGTGGAAACGTTTATCAAAACAAACAAATCTGTAACTGCAACACAATGAGCGTTCCGTTTGCACTTCAATCTTGGTAGACATGATCCCATACCAGCTCGAAACATGATCTTGTTATGGGTTACCAGCTTCAGAGCTACTGGATCTGCATTGAAACGAAAATCAACAGGCCGACCTCGCACGGCTCGGTCCAGTATCGGAAGTTTTGCTTATTCACTGCGTCACACAGGTGATAATGTGCCTCGTCACTGAACAACACAACTGCTGCATGGGGGACATGTTGAATTTCCAAACACAATGCTCTGCGGGTTTCAGTGTCTCTTTCGCTGAGTTCTTGTGCCAACATCATTTTGTATGGATGCATTTGAAGATCAGTGTGAAGAATTCTTCGCAAACTTCTTTTGGAAAGTCTAAGAGCCTGGGCGTGTTTAAATGTCGAACGGAGTGGAGACTGTTGATGGTTAGCACGTCAACCTCACAGTGCAGAGGTCGTGGGTTTGATCCCAGCTCCGGCCTTCCTGTGTGGAGTTTGCACGTTCTCCCCGGGCCTGCGTGGGTTTTCTCCGGGTACTCCGGTTTCCTCCCACATTCCAAAAACATGCATGGCAGGCTGGTTGAACACTCTAAATTGCCCCTAGGTGTGAGTGTGAGTGTGGATGGTTGTTGGTCTCTGTGTGCCCTGCGATTGGCTGGCAACCGGTTCAGGGTGTCCCCCTCCTACTGCCCAAAGACAGCTGGGATAGGCTCCAGCACCCCCGCGACCCTGTATGTGAGTGTGTGACAGTGCTGGGAGACTTATATATATGTATATATATATATAAATAGATAGATAGATAGATAGATAGATAGATAGATAGATAGATAGATAGATAGATAGATAGATAGATAGATGTAATGATAGATGTAATTATTCCTGAAAATTAATGTCCTCCTTCACCTAGTTTATCAAATAGTCTGACCGAGAGGGAATTGGGGACAGCAAACCCTGCCGCAGCGACATGTGTTCATTTTCATTCATTAGTATTGAGTTTGGCACTGTTTTGTAGGTGCCTCTCACTCCTTGGTGCAGTTTACTTCTCCCCAGTGCCCAATTTCTTTCCTCTTTCCCCTGAGGTTGAGCATCGTTAATAAAGCAACATGGTTTTTGAAGTTGTTTCTGTTGTGTATTTGCACACAAATTTAATCAAGAAATGGCGTCCATGACATCGAAGAAGAGTGTTGAGCATCATGAAATGTCTCTAATATTGTGGTCGTCAAAATTGTTTTTTGTTTTGTTTGTTTGTTAGTTTTTTTGCCTCAAGGTTAACTGTTGATTCCATCTGGACTTTGACTAGTATTCGATAAAGGTGGACTTGACTACAGCACAGCCCTGCCTTTTGGATCGCCCTGAGCTCCTCACGGCCCGATGCCATAAAGGGCCTCTTCTCCCTGTTGAGAAGGCTTTTGATGTTCTTATTTACCCACGGCGAATTCCGTCACCAGTGGACCATTGTTGGGACAATATCCTCACAAAAATGTAGTCTTTAAATAAAGTGGGAGGAGTCTTCAGTGCCGTCAGCATATTCCCAATATTCCCAAACATCCCAGTCTGTGACATTAAAACAAATATATGCATGTACATGCCATACTCATACACTTCATGTAAGTTTGATGGTACAATGGTTTTCGATAAAGGATCATCAATAGCTTTAACAAGAATCAAATGTCATGCCTTACTCTCAAGTATTGTCACCACATCAAACCAAACAAGAAATATTTGTTCATGATCAAAATTATTCCTACATTGTGAAAGAAATCAAATGACACTAACTTCCCACAGGCGTCATCTGACACTCAACTAATGTTAGAACGACATCAGGGACAGATTTGTTTTCCCCTTCCAATAAGCACAGATACAAAATCGTGGAACTAATGAATGTTGAGTGTGGCAGGCCCCAAAGCAGTGTGACACACAGTGTGACTCTTTCTGCTTCTGCTGCTTGCATCACCCTGCAAGACTAGTGTGTGTAAGAGAGAGAGAGAGTGAAAATTTGTGTATGTGCACGCGCGCGCGTGCGTGCGTGCGTGCGTGTGTGTGTGTATGTGTGAACATGAATGTGTCTCCATTGGCATTAGTGACGATGAAGTCAAAAGTGTTGTGAGCGACAAGTTGAGACATCAGTCCACAGCTTTTTACGCCGAGGGAATATGGAAGCTTGTGCACAGATGGGAAAAGTGTGTGACAGTGCTGGGAGACTACGTTGAAAAAAAAAAAGTAAAATTTTATCTGTCGTAGAAGTCCTTATCTCCCCCCCCAAAAAAAATCATGCTTCAACTGTGTTTTTCTCGGCCTCCTGGTATCGTCATAGTGGCTCTTGTTTGTTCATTGACTCTTGTTTCGAAGTATTTTTGTTATCCTAGCAGTGCTCTTTGTTTTTTGTGTAATTGGATTTTTGAATATTTTAGTTCAGAGCATTCTCTGTCTTCTTTTGTGCCTTTGCAAGCGCTTTTGGTTTCATGTATAGTTTTTCCTGGCAATTTGTGACCGGCGATTTCGTTCATACTTTATCGGTGTGATTTTCTTCAATAAATATTTTCGGAAGTGCACTTTGTCTGAGCCTGGATCTTTGACTCCTGACACATTGTTCGGATGGTCAGAACCTAAAAATTTTGGGGGGAATTGTCTTGAAAATAAGGCTCTCAGATTAGCTACCCATGTGAATCTGTGCCTATCCCACTGAATCAAGCCAATGATTTACGACTGAAAATAAACCCAGAATGCTAATGATTTTCAGATTCCTTATGTTTACAGACTTTTTCCTTTTATTTTTGATTGACATTAAAATGGTCTATTTATATATTAATGCATAACAAGGGCTAGGACTAGATACGTTTTTTTTTTTACTTCTACCTACTCCTTTGAACATATAATTGTGCTGTATGATGACTGTTTTCTTTTCCTTTTTTACAATTTTACTTACCTTTACTTGCTGTCAATTTATTGTCACATGTTTATATGTTAAATAAACAATAAACAAACAAACCAAAGAAACAAACACATGCTAGTAAGGGTTCATATCATTCCGTCACTTTTGATGGCAACTTTATGTTTCCATTTTTCAAATATGGCGTGTAAAGAATACAATGTGTTCCAGGTGGAGGCTCCTCACTGGGCTACAAAGAATTGATGACTGATAAGGCTTTAAACAGACACATTCATTTAGTAAATTATGTTGTAGGTGCTGAGATGTCTCTCTTTAATTGGTCAATGTTGAGCACAAAATCATAGATCACAACAGTAAATGTTTTGAGTAAAACATCGGAACCACTGGTGGCATTTCACATGTTCGTGACGTAGAAACCTTTTTCTAGCTGCTCGGCAACGAAATAATGTTCCCGGTCATTAGCTTGTGGTAATTACATGCTGTAGTTGCAATCAAGTGAAGGCCCTACAGACAAATATGTTTACTTTTTAATGTCCATAAACAATACAAATTGCTTAAATTGAATAAATATTGTCATCTTGATGATACCCATCCCTAATGACCCGATGTTTGTCAGAAGCCTAAATCCCCCAATCCCACTGAGCGGCAAAGGTTTGTATTGTGTTTGCAGACATCGTGAATACTGATGTCTCGTCAGAGTGAGTTCAAGCTTTCAAATGGTCATATAGACATTTGCCAGTAGTTTTACTGGTCTCAAAGAGTTTTGAACATGTTCGCTCACTTAGTGGGATACGGGCTTCAGTGTTGGTGGGTAGAGTCACTCGGTTCATGCTGAAGCCACTGATTATGAGAAATAGTGTGTGTAATACTATGATCACTCAGTTTTTAATTCTGTCCTCGTGGTTTGGAAGGAAAAACTGATTTAAGTGCAGTCACATTGTCATCTTAATAGGCTGCATCGATTATGGTTTGCAACTTATTTTCACTCGCGCAGTCTTTAAAAGCTTCATTTCCAAAACTTTCAAATAGTTTCTTTTTTACCATCCTACAATTTAGAGACATTTGAGGCCTGATTGACTTAGAACCCAATTAAGTGGGTGCTAGATGATGTGTTCGCTGAAACAGACTGCTCCTTCTTGGTGGGCTTGTTGTGTCTGATTAACCAAGATTGCAAACTTTTACTATGATTTCAAACAACAAGTAATTTTAGTAAAGCCACCAACCATGTTCTGTTTGGTTTGATTTCAGATGTTTCGAGTGAACTTTGTAATAATGCGTTTACAACCTAGAAAACCACATTGCGAGTGGCCAGCATATAAATGTCACAGTGTGCTTAAGTGACCCAGACACAAAGAAGTGCAGACTTGAAGTTTTGTTCTAGGTGATTGGCTCTAGGTCAACCGAATATAATTCACAAGTTCTGAAACTGCATTGCTGAACTGATGCTATGCTATGATAATCGTTCTCTGGCATAGCACAAATGATCACACCAGCGGAAAAAATCTGTTCTCCCTATTGCCCCTAATTTTGCTTGCTCCTCCTCGTCATGGTTGCCTCGTCAGCCTTTCAGACACCGTAGTGAAAGGTTTTTAAAAATGCGAAATCAACCATTGCAATTAGTTTCAGCCAGTCGCTCAGAACACTTTTGACTTCGTGCCTCTCGTGAACGCTTTTAAGGGACCAAACAGGAGAAAGTCTGAAGGGGCAAGGTCTGGGCTGTAAGGGGGATGAGGGAGCAGTTCCCAGCCCAGCTCGTTGATGGTCTGCACTGTTTGGGCTGCTGAGTGAGGCCTTGCGTTGTCACGATGCAAGATGACTCCTTCTGACTGATGACCCTTGCGTTCGTTCTTTATGTCTTTCTTGACCTGCCTCAGCAGTTCACAGGAGTTGGCACCAAGTTTAAAAGTGACGATGAAGTCAAAAGTCTTGAGCGACTGGCTGAGACATCAGTCCAAAGATTTTGACGCTGAGAGAATATGGAAGCTTGTGCACAGATGGGAAAAGTGTGTGACAGTGCTGGGAGACTACATTGAAAAAAAGAAAGTAAGCTTCTATCTGTAGTTGAAGTCCTTATAACGAAAAATTCACTTTATTTATTGAATGAACCTCGTGTGTGTACGTGTGTGTGTGTGTGTGTGTGTGTCGGATCAGCAAATGTGTGTGTGTGTGTGTGTGTGTGTGTGTGTGTGTGTGTGTGTGTGTGTGTATGGCCTGGTGGGCCAGTGGTTAGTGCATTGACCTCACAGTGCAAAAGTCGTGGTTTCAATCCCGGCTCCGGCCTTCCTGTGTGGAGTTTGCATACTCTCCCTGTGCCTGCGTGGGTTTTCTCCGGGTACTCCAGTTTACTCCCACATTCCAAAAACATGCATGGTAGGCTGATTGAACACTCTGGATTGTCCCTAGGTGTGAGTGCGGTTCGCCTCTGTGTGCTCTGCGATTGGCTGGCAACCGGGTCAGGATGTTCACGCCGACTTCCCGAAGAAAGCTGAAATAGGCTCCAGCACCCCCTGCGATTCAACTCTGTCAACAATTGCGTGGGAAAATCGTCATACAGTTTAAGGATGACAGAAATGTGTCAAGAATATCACACGGGCTCAGGAACACTTCAGAAAACTAACTTCAGTAAATACGCTTCACTGCGACATCCATCAGTGCAACTTAAAACTCGACTATGCAAAGCCATTTTTTCATGCACCATGAAATTGCCAATTCTCAATTAATTTTCATGACCTTTAAGTTTGTCACTGTCTAAAAATAAATTAAAAGTGCAAACAAACAATCCCCAAAGTGGTTTGTTAAAAAAAAGAAGCCACCAATTGCAGAACAAACGTGGTTACAGATTTTTTGGAGCGATTCTGGCAAGTTGCACTGTATATACGCACGTAGTGTGTGTGCGTGTGTATGTGCTGGTGCCTGGTGGGCGGGCAAACCCGAGCCGGTGGCTTGCTTGTTTGCGCTGCTAAGTCACATGGCCCAAGGGACTAATACAAGACGGGAGTGGGGGTGGTTGTAGCCAACTGTGCCTGCTCGGGCCTGAGACAAAAGCAGCAAGGATGGCAACATGGCTGTCGCATATGTTTGATGAAACGCCAGCAGTGTCAATAAGAATGAAACAAACTACTGTATCATTTCATCGCGCTAGTATCGATTTAATTCTTAGACTGACTTGGTATCGATATTATCGATATTTGGATCAATGTGTCCACCACTGCTGCTTGGGTTCAGTAAGAATGTTAATGGATTACAGAGCATCATGTGCTGCATCTGCCAAACGAAAATCTTCATATTCATGAGGTTGAACCCATATGACTCTTTGTTCAGTCTTAGTCCAATTACGAAGAAATCTTTGGTTTTAGTTTTCAATCTGTAAACACGGTGGAAAAAAAAAAAAAAACATCAACCTGAAAGTACATTCAACTTTAGTTGAGACCAGCAATACATGTCGCCCTTTGAAGTACAACTTTTTAAAGCCATTAGGGGGAGGTTCACCCTTAGCGATGAAGTTTGTTTCGTGGTTTTACATTAAAGCTACACAAAATGTCCACCTCCAATGTTTACCCTAATGACTGCTCAAACGTGTTGTGAATACACCACACTAGTTTACAATTGTGGCAAATTCTTTGAACAATGTGTGCGCACATGCAGGAGAGCAGATGGATGTCAATTCATGTACACACACACACGCACAAACACATTTTAAATCAGAAACAGTTGGCTCGCTATGTCCAGATGAGTGGGTAACAGATTGCTCCTTGTGGACGTAGACATCAAACATCCTCATAAAGACAGAATCTGGGGAATGCTCCATGGAACATTGACAGCCCGTTTCCAAGTGTGTTTTAGCTTGCCTGTGGTGGGGAGAGGATGGACAGGATGCAGGCTTCGCAGGCCTGGCTCGAGGCAAAGGTTCACTGTAAACTTTATGTGACTGGGGGTGTGTGTGAACGTGTGCGCGGGGTGTTCGACACTGATCCCTACCTTTGCTGAGTGTCAATGTTTGAGTGGCTTCTTGTCAAGGAGGCTGAAAGCATCTTTGACATAATTACACAGTCTGTCAAAGCTAAAGAAGAGGTTTCCTATGAGATGAGGATTGGCAGGTGAGGAGTGGAAACTGGACTGCCAAAAATGGGAAGTCGTTGACTAAATGTCCGTGTGTGTGTGTGTGTGTGTGTGTGTGTGTGTGTGTGTGTGATTGGGGTGATACATTTATTTGCATCTAATAGTGAAGTTTGAACATGGCTATTTTTCAAACATTGAACTGCAAATCTGCTGGTGTTAATTCAACACTATAGGGCAGGGGAGCGCCCAATATGACGATCGCGATCGACGGGTAGCTCACAGATTGGTCCCAAGTCGATCGCTAGGGGTTTAGAGGGCATATCCCAACCCTATTGGGATACCAGATTACTGTAGCTGGAGAAAACCCATGTAAGCATTGGAAGAAGATGCAAACTTCTCAGAGAGTGGCTGGAGCTGAGTTTTGAACGTAGGACCTCAGGTTTGTAGCACACGTGTTAACTTGCAAGGTTAAAATCTGAATCAACTGGAGGTTGACCCAGAATGGACTGCGTTTGGCCTTCATGGTTCTGCTTATACATTACCAGAGAACCTGATCGCATTGAACACAGTTTTTTTGGGGGGTTTTGTTAATCAACATTGATTGTATATGAATCAAATCAAACTGCTTTTTTTGCTTTTGCTGGCAACCTGATGTGGTCGGCTGCATTCTGGCTTTTGGGGTTGACATGTGCTGCACTAAAATTGAATCCACAGTTTGATTCTGTCATATGACTTTGACACCCCCCTTTTCTATTGTCTTCTTCTATTACTGTAGAAACAAGAAAAAGGGGGAAACATATGCTTGAACATAAAATCATTCCCAAGTCATGACACGAGGGAAAGCATTCCATGTGTCGCAATCCAGATGGCTTTATTGATGATGCCTTTGTGGGAACTTGTACGAAGAGTTACAAAAGATGATGGTAAGACTTTGAGTCTAATTGAGTCCAATTTAATTCCTCAGATAATGAGGTGGAATTTGATTATTGTTCTGGGGTTGACTGATGATCAGTCCAATGTGTATCCCGCCTCTCGTCTGAAGTCAGATGAAACAGATGGCAACTCGTCCGCGACCCTCATGAGTTCACGTGCTGACAAAAATGGATGGATGGACAGAATGAGGAATGGATGAATTGTTATTACACCGTGAAAAGCTGTGTAGCAGGAAGGACTCTCCAAAACGTCTATTCAAAATAACCATTCTGATATTATGGCCTTTACATTGTTTAAAGCTTTGGCACATGGGAGCACCGGTGACTCGGTGTTTCGTCCATAGGACTTTTTCTTTGGCTTTTTCACAGTTATGTTCTGGAATGAGATTGTGACTGTAATCCCTGCCATTAAATAACACAGCAGCAAGTTACGTAAATCAATAACAAGTCAGCAGCATGACAGGTGAGGGGTGTGTCACATCAATCCGTCATGCCACTCGGTGAGCTTTGGCCTCACTCCATTTGTTTGCGTCCTCAGGCAACATTTAACAGATTGTGTGTTGTTTACTATAGATGCCCGGCGGCACGTGGTCGACTGATTCGGGCTTCCTGTGTGAAGTTTGCATGTTCCCCTCATGCCTATGTGTGTTTTCTTCAGGTACTCCCACATTCCAAAGAAATGCATGGTAGTTTAATGGAACACTCTCTATGGTCCCTAGGTGTGATTGTGACTGTGAATGGTTGTTGTATGTCTATGTGTGCCCTGCTATGAGCTGGCAACCAGTTCAGAGTGTAGCCAGGATAGGCTTCTGCGCACCCATGACCCTCGTAAGGATAAGTGGTTCAGATATTGGATGAGGGAGATGTATCAATACTAATGATGCCCAAGCGTGCCAAACACACCATTACACACACCATTAAAATAACAATTAAATGTATCATTAAAAATGTCATTTAAATTACGTATATATTACAATATTTAGGGATCCTCTCGGTTAATTATTCGTGAAAAAGTACGTGATCGGTTTATCGATCACGCAATGTATATAATTGTTCTGGTAAGATTGTTGATGATTTGTTTTCCCTAAAAATGTCTTTATTATTGCAATTTCTTGTATCTCTCTCAAGAAAGTAATTATAGACATGTTACTGTCTCTATATTCAATTATTTTTTTTTATTTTACCAGCAATGGACGACAAATATAGCCATTGAAGTGGAGGAATTGACATGGATGCATGTCATCATTTCACACACACAACTAAAAGTTATTGTTTGTTATAAATAAATAGATACATAAATACGTACATCAATAAATAGCAAATGTTATTAGAATTTACTGTAAATATTGTTGTGACTGGTTGCTCCTTGTTTGATTTCGGCTCCGGCCTCCCTTGTGGAGTTTACACGTTCTCTCCGTGCCTATGTGGGTTTTCTCCAGGTACTGCGGTTTCCTCCTACATTCCAAAAACATGGCAGGCTGAGTGAACACTCTAAATTGTACCTAGGTGTGAGTGCGAGCGTGGATGGTTGCGGGTCTTTTGATGGTATGTACTCATACTTATGTTTGACGGATCGATACTCAACCTTGTTGTTTGTGAAGTAGAACAAATCCACTTTTTTTCCAACACAGTACAAGTAGTTTGTTAGCAGGCTTCTCTGGTCATTGTCAGGTTAGTTTTGATGATTTTATTTTCAACGGTCAAAGGGTTTTAACAGAATGGTTTAATTAGCAGCTTTGCTCAGGGCGAATTGGACAAAATATATGAAATATACTTCGCCAAATCCATTCAAATGAGAGAATAGTTGAACAGCTGATCTACAAAAAAGAAACATGTCACCACTCACATCCTCGACTTCTCTACTCCTCCCCAAAGATATACTGTAAACTGACATGAAATTATAGCCTGCACCGCCGCAGCTACTGAAGCTCTTGTTTCCACATGTTGTTTAGCCTCCACTTCCACTCCATTTGCCAGACCTGAGTATGACAATTGTACCACAGCAATTCAAGAGATATACCAACCAACTTCCTGTCATACTGTTAAGATAACCGTTTGAGTACGTATCACATTTTTTCAACCAGAGTCCTGCCGTGAACTCTGAATTAATATTGAGTGCTTCTTTAAATTTGGGATTGAAATTCCATGGAAAGCACTGTGTCTCACAGACAGCCCTGGAAAATGTAATGACAACCATATACTCAGAATTGTGATCGAGCTTGATGAGGTATTGGCAGTTTTCAGCTTTTGGATCTGGCACGTTATCATATTAGGAATTAAATGGTTCTGACCAGGGCTGGAGTGGGACTCCATTACAGCCATGGAGTTTCATGGCTCAGACTGGCCCACTTTTGTTCACAGTATTTTCATGAAGATGTATAAAGTTTATCCTTATTAGTTTACCAATTTAAAATAGCTTCCCATTCAATCCAATATCAATATTCAAATTGTATTGGATCAATAATTCAAATCAGAACTGAATGCTGATTTTGAAACGAACCCGGTGGCAGAAATAGTGCCCCCCTAACAGCCCACTGGAATAAACTGAATGTAGAGATGGCCCAGAGTTGCCCTGGTTCTGACTGAGACAGCAAACCACTGTGGACTTGTGGTGAGCATGTCTGCCTCACAGTTCTGAGGTTCTGGATTTAAATGCAGGGTATGGCTCTAGTTCACCCGTGACCCTAATGAACAAAAGTGGTCTAGAAACAAAAGCTGGAAAGACAAATCGGGAAAGACACAAGACAGTCCCTTATTCTCCTTTTATTCAGGAGATTTGTTGAGGGTTAAGTATCACACTTTGAGGTGTTCTCCTCCTATTGTGACGACTACCCTGTCAGACATGCTGCCTCCGCAGTAGGTTTCACTTGAATTGAGTCAGACAATAACTTAATGATGTGCTACACGAAGCATATTGTCTGAGCTCAAGTTACCGTATGGCTAACAACCAGATAGAGGAGACAATATTTGCCACTTGACGTCATCATTATGACTCATTGACTAAATGCGGAACATGGGTCCGCTGGAGAGGAGCCTCCTCACTCCAAGCTTTTTGGCTCCGGTTCGGCTTTTGGAGACCCTGAGGATCACATGTACGTTTTTTTTTTTTTTTTTTTAATTTTATTTTTGTCAAGGGAAATGCCTTCAATGTTATTCTGGCTTTTACACGGAGATTGACATAAACTCTGCTCGACCCTTCTGTACATTGTACAAGATTTTGTGATCTTGTCATCATAACATTTTCAATAAATGGTTTAAACGCAGAACATGAATAAAACCCAAACAGGCTAATATGGAAATCTTGATACACCAAAGCAGCTTGGAATCACCTTATCTATGTCACTGCCCGGCCTCTCAGTTCATATTTTGTCACATTACTGTATTTTGCTATATTTCATGAGTGCTGATAAGGCAGTGAAGAGTTCGAGCTAAAGCTTTCACTTGTAACTTGTCATGAAAGGTAAATACTGAAAGGTGACAATTTGAGTCCTTAGCACCTTGGAAGTGCATAGGAGCAACTCCCAGAGATGTGATATCTTTGAGCTGCTCCACCACTGAGACAGCTCTCCCTTGCCTCCTGACATGTACAAAGTAGGAATGTGAACCTATTTCTGTTATGGTTCACTAACCGGCAATATTGATCATCTCAGATTATCATTATAAACGGTATATAGTCAATTGCATTGCATAGTGACGTTAAATTGGCCAAACTCTCTTTCCTATGGCTTTGCTTTGGGCGTTTCACTGCATGTGACAAAAAACAGCACAGTGGAAAAAAACAAAACAAATCGCACCAAAAAAAAAATCGTATTGTTCAGTACACGTTTTGTAATTGAAAAACGATTATTTGAAGTGTTACAAACAAACAAAAAAAAGTGCTTTTTGTTATTGTTGTATTTGTAAATGTGATTTTGATAGAAAGAAATGGATTACAATTTCAAATCTAAAAAGAAGATGTCTTTAAAATGCTCGGATTGTATGTATAATTTGTATTTGTTAATAAGTATAAGGACAAAAAAAAAAGGCTTTTTTTTTCTGAAATGATTGATATGACCCCGCAACCCTGTTCAGGACAAGCGGCGTTGAAAATGGATGGATGATTGATTGATTAATCCAATTATTTCAGCTGGCCAGATAGTTTGGGAAACACATTATTGGCTATCGCAATCAGCTAATTGTATTACATAATATGTGGGCCAGAAGAATTACAGACATGGAGGTACATCATTAAGTCACTGACTAATTGCAAAGTAGCCGACAACTATTTATGCAGAGAATTGATATTACGAGCTACCACTGTGTTGTATAGAGCCAACTTGTGCCAATAGTTCTGTAATGCGGTTAACCTTCTATTTTTGTGCTTTTGTAAGGCCCTAAAATGCCCTTGAAATGAATCTTGCTCCAGGAAAAGGTAAATATTACGAAAATGCTCAAATGAGGAAAAAGCTACCTGAAAATCCAGTTGAAAATGGCTTCAAAGAAAGACCGCAGAAACTATCTTACGTTACTGCAAATTAGCATTGTCTTGGATGGCAACATCAGATTCCCAATAATGATTTACAGTCCAAAATCTGTAACCTTCTCCTCATTTCTAAAGTTCCATAGATGAACAACATGCCTAACTAATGTGTCGCCTTAATAAGTTTAAAAATTGGTAAATAGGTTGGTTTGTACTGTATTATTTTTGTTTAGCTATAAACTATTTTTTTAAATGATAGAATACAGTTAGGATGCGTTTAGAAATCCATATAGACAATATAAACATTTTAGGTGGCGCCAACTATTCGTAAATCTTTGCTCTTCGTATCTTGGTCCCAAATCTCTCGTAATGAATCCCCTTCCTCCTAATTAGTCGTCAGGTAGTCAAACTCCTGTGTTGCTCACATGCATGTACTGTGTGTAGCATGCACTGTAAATGATATTCATGTATGAATAATATCTGCTTACATGCAGTGGCGGACCCTGAGGGCCAGCAAGGCCTTCTCTGCTGGCCTAAACATTCTCAGAAAAGTAAATTTACTTTAATGTATTTTATGTTATTTTATAATTTATGTTATTTTATTTTCATAAATATGTAAACAAAATTATTCTCTGTATTCTTTACATGATATTATTTCCACTTAGTTGAGTGGCTTTCAATGTTATTTAAAATAACATTGAAAGCCACTCGATAAAAAACTTATTTATTATGGTAGAGTTTTTAACCAATCATATTTCAGCTAGCTGTATTACCAGGTAAATTAAATTTGCTCGGGGCCTTCAGATTAAACAGAGCAGGCCCCTGTGCGCTGTAAGTGAACGGGCACAGTCAGGTTTCAATAGCCAATCAGATCACGAGTCTGACACTCGTGATCTGTATCCTGTATCCTGACTTGTTCTCGCTGCATACTAGGGCTAGCGAGAAGGCCTTACGTCGAGACTGGCCGTGAGCATTCGGTGATTGGATTAGCGCCTTTTCTGTTTCCTGAGAATTGTATCCTGACTTGTTCAATAAAGATT
>NW_017806059.1:73902-101842 GCF_001891065.2 Hippocampus comes
AAGGCAGCAAGGAAACGGCTGGGCACTTACAAGCTACGGTGCATTTAAAAACGTTTGGGGACACTCTCGTAGATCTGCACTTCAGTGAACAGGCACGACATTGGTGAGTACATGAATTTTATTTTACATTTCTTCTTGTCATTTTATTTCGTTAGTATTAAATTCATGGTAACGAAATAAATAGTATTAAATTCATGGTCACGAAATAAAATGACAAAGATACAAAAATGTATCAAATAAATCTGCTCACCTGCAATTTATAATGGCGCATTGTAGTCACCTTCGTGCGCGAAAGTTCGTTCAATCTCAGCTGCTCAACATTTTCAGTTATTTGCTGTTGAATCGCCGATTTTCAAAATGCAAATGATCTGTTTATTTTCAAAGAATAGTTTGTTTTGTTATTGTTTGGTTGGTGTCTTATATGAAACTGCGACACTGCGCAATTTATTGGACAGACTTGTTTCAGATCACACAGCGTAATTTGGGTGGCATTTTATTTCGTATTTTTAAATCATCTTTTTATTTTGGACAAAATCTGTAAATTTAGTTTCCTGCTCTTAATTGGGAATACATACTTGATGGTTTTAAATGCTCCTGAAATTAAGTGCTGCTTGACCAGCCTATATTGTGTATGTATGTGACGTCACTGAAGGCCTAAGGTTGAAATGCACGGCCCGCCACTGCTTACATGTTATTCTTCTTTCCATTATTGACTCCTAATTCTAGTCTTTTAGCCCGTCGACTGGATTGTTTAACCAAGCTGTGGTTTTACATACTGACAGGAAGTGAATATGTGATTGTAAACTTTCCCCTCACTCCACACTCATGGCTTTATTTCCCAATGAGAAACCGAGAGCCGATCAGATTTGAGTGCTGCGGTTGAAAGTCCTGAGTCAGACTGCAGGATCCATATGGTGCCTGCCTGGTTTCAGTTTTCCGAAATCACATGAGTGAACGGGTCGACGTCCACAAAGTTCCATACTGCCTTATCTGTCATGATTATTGTCTCTGATGTACGGTCAGAGATTTGGGTAAACAAGATTCTTTTCGTCACAAACTTCTCAGCATCACGTCACCACTGACGTTGTGCCAATTCTGGCCCTGCTGTATGGTATCTACACTTGATTTATTTCTCTTCTTGGCTTGATTGGTACTTTGGCACTTTGGAGGTTGGAAACACAATGAATTTGTATTCAAATGATGAGCAACTCTTTACTGATCCGGCTTCATTGGGAGACCCACACTGAGAACATATAACCAGAACAAGCTGTTTTCCATTGGCTATGACCAGGCCAAGCCATTATTATTTTTGCTTGGATGCTGGCCCTGTCACATGTGTGTGACACTCCCAATGTCTGATTCACTGAAGTTGGTGGTCTTTTTTTCTTTCACTGCAGAGACTGAGTCATTTCCAGAATCCATTCCTGTCAATTCAGTATGTTTCTGGTTAATTATTGATGTGTCTGATGCAAAGTTTCTCTGCCCTATACATTCAGCACCGTTCTGCTGTAGATCTGTAGTTTTAAATGTTAGGAATAACAGACAACGTCATGACTCCATGGGAGGGTCTCCACTCACTTCGAAATCGGCAAACCTGAGAAGAAGAAAAGGACGAAGACAACTTGGATTTATCTGGATGACATAAGGGCAGCACATTGGTTCGAGTCAGAGGAACATTTTTATCACTGGAACAGTGTGAAGTGGTTAGAATAACATCAAGGCTTTAGGGTTGGACGACAGTAGTATTAGCTCCATGTGGTCAAAACCGACATCGTGAAAAATTATATGCATCGCGAGGCATTTTTATTCGAAATGGAAATTGTTAGGTTTGTGTATATTATGATTTAATCAGAGAATGTCACATTTTTAGATGTGGTTAGAGATGAAAACGGCACACATGCCCACACGACATCTTACGGAAGAGAGATGAAAAGTAAATGCAAGCATGACTAGAAGTACAATCAGTTTATTACTCCTAATCAGCATGAAATTGAAAGTGCAAGGTTGGAGGGTCAATTGTACTACTCACTTAAAATAATCTCAGCCCTTTAATGCCATTGGCACGACAGCATCTGATTATTCAAATCCCAAATGATGCTTCATGTAACAAATGCCCCTGTTGCTGTGACTCCCTTCCCCCGTGCTGTTACAAATTCATAACGTCAGTGACGTAGTTGGTCAACACCACAGAGTCGCTGGTGATCTGAGACCGACCTCACTTGACGTCAAAGGTCAGGGGGCAGGATTTAATTATAGGTGCTGCATTTTGTCAGATATGCAAACAAAGATCAGCACGGATGACGTCTTTATATGGCCATGAATCACAGCAAGCTGCGGGGCAAATGTTTAGGAATTGTTCCGTGTCAATTTGTACATCCTCAAAATCGACATCAGTACTCCGAACATGTGGAACAGACCGTTTTTTCAGGTAAGGGAAGCAGGGCTGAAGTAAACTGTTTGCATTTCATGGTAAGGAAGCGTGATCACAGATGTACTTTTTGTTAACCTTGCACAGCAGCGATTCCCATAAGGTGTGCCACAGGAAATCAAATATAGCATATTTTCCACACTGCAAGGGGCACCTCAGAACATTCTCAAAAGCCGACAGTGCGCCTTATAATCTGATGTGCCTTATATATGGATCAATGTTCTTCTTTCTTGGACGTAGTACTTTAAATGTTGTCTAAAGCGCTCTGTTACAGCTGCAGCAGTTGTGAAAGCGCCACATAAATAATGCTGAATTGTATTGCATTGTATTGCCTTTAGCGTAACGCAACTGCAGCCACTATTGTAGCTTCTATTCTATACGCTTTATAATGCTGTGCACCTTATAATCCGGTGCCGCCTATATATGAACACAATTTTAAAATTGGCCATTCGTTCGAAGTGCGCCTGATACCCCAACGCGCCTTATAGTGCGAAAAATACGGTAATTTGATTGGTCCGACAAAACAACCTCACTGCCGCACTCATACAAAAACTACTACTTGAGACATTCACAAATGTACAAATATATATTGATTATTTTATTTTATATTTCAACAATTATGAACACTTGGAGCACTCCAACAAAAGCACAGCAAAGCTTTTTTTTTTTTTTTTTGCGTCATGTTAGCAGGCCTCAAAACTGCATTGTGCACTCAGTCTTCTGCACCTCAAGGAAAGCTGTGTGCGACGGGGGGTGCACTGACAGTCCTAGCACCTTTTATGCGTTCAAATTTATTAAAGTCCTACTCTGATATGTAGAGGGTTGCTTTTGTTGTTGTCCCCAAAAACCTTCTAACACCTTGAGGAAACGAGAAAAGAGGATGCTATATTTGGTCAGCTTGCTTCAAATTGTTTCAAGAAAATCAATATCTGTTTTCCAATTCAATACTCCCAGATCTATATGGACTACTTAATAAACATCCATTTACAGTAACAACTCCAATTCTTCAAGTTAACATTTTGTTTAATGTAACATTTAGCCTTTATCAGAAAATTCCAGGTAATGATAGCTTTCCCTCCGAAACAAAATTAGTACCAGTTTGGATGTACCAAGCTGACATAAAAAAATGTCAATGGTATCAATTTTACCATTTGACAGCAAATGCATTATACTCATATCGGAGAAATGCTCATTGTCAGAATAGGACTAACAGCATGTTTCACATTAGAACATAACTGCTCTGTGTAAACAAATTCAAACCGATCCTGTATACCCTGTTTTGTATCATCTGCTGGTCTGCTGTTTAATGTGGGATAGTAACGTGCGGGCAACATTGTGATACTCAGACAAACTGGCAGCATTACTTTTCTTATGCAACATTTAAACCTTATTTTAGCACCGTCTCTTTGTTCTCTTGGGGGGGGGGGTATTCTTCTTTTTGATTATTTTGCTTCTGTTTGATGTGCCAACATATTTTCAACAAGGCTGCTTGTAGGGGGCTCTACGACGCCAAACGTCGCATTGCAATGACTGTTGAGAGTTGTCATTGATATAGACCAATTTAAACCGTCTGTCGGAGGTGGGGTCCATCTGCAACGCACGACACACAACCAGCTCAGGAGGGGAGGTGAAAGGAAGCGGCCGTCCATCGCGAGCAGGTCGCAAAAAAAATAAATGAAGGGAACATATGTGAGTGGTTGCTGCAAAGCAATCTTATTTGATAAGGAAGGGAAAATATGTGAGTGGTTGCTGCAAAGCAATCTTATTTGATTTTTCCCCCAACTCCTGCCGTACCGGCTGGTCCAGTGGTCATTTTTCGCCTGATCCTGGGGCACTGCTTATTGTTACTGGGCCAGCAAAAGCTGTCTGGCGACACTTAGTCGCCAGACAGTTAACACTGAGATAAGGGAGTGCAGCTCGGTGGTCCAGCGGTTAGCACGTCGACTTGACAGTGCAGAGGTCGTGGGTTCGATCCCAGCTCCGGCCTTCGTGTGTGGAGTTTGCATGTTCTCCCCAGGCCTGCGTGGGTTTTCTCTGGGTACTCTGGTTTCCGCCCACATTCCAAAAACATGCATGGCAGGCTGATTGACCACTCATGCCCACGACCCTTGTGAGGATAAAGCGGTTCAGAAAATGGATTATTTACAAGGTCTTTAAATGTTGATAGACATTCATCTGCTCAGACTGAGATCATTTTTATTCACTGGCAGACACCCACTCTGCCTCCCGAAAATTCAAATCGTCAAGTGTTCCTCGACTATTTATTGGAGCAAAGTAGCTATTACTCCTCAAAAAGGATTAGGAATTTTTTTTTTCCTGTTTTTATTTATTTTTTATTATTTTAATGATAGGTACATTTATTGAATCTTAATAAAATAAGATACATATGCACTTAATTAAGCTTTGCTTTTATTCACAAATAATTTGATGGATAAATGTCTAATTCAATTATAAATGCGAGCATTTTGAAAAACCCATCGACTAAAGACCTGATGAGAGGGTAGCCTCCCCTCACCTTTGCAGGCAGGCACTTCTATGATCAATTCCGTGGTCATGTCATGAGTCTTGTCTGCATGTCTTGAAGAGAATCGCGGAGCTGCCAACTGACCACCACCTGGTGGCGTGTTGACTCCCATGGTTGTTGTTGAGCAACGTCCAACTGGGCCTGATAAAGGAAGACGGCTCCCCAGGCAACAGCTCTGGTACTTGAAAATCCAGTTGTTGGTTGTTGATTGGGAACTGTTCATAGCCCAAAGGCACACCCAACACCGATGTTAGATGGAGCTTCAACTCCTACCTCCACTCGAACTTCGCCCTCTTACCTGGAATGGCAAGGAACATTGAGTCCTAGCCAGTCGATCTTTGTTCCTTCACTTGATGTATATCGTAGTCGAAAGACAAAAAGATCGCGGATCCAAGCCGCCGAAATGTGTTTCCTTCTCAGGGGGCCTCAGAATATTGAATCAGTCAATTCTGAGGAAAAAAAAATGTGGAATCTCCCGGTAAATTTCCATTCCCCAAACTGACACCTGCATCACATTAGTCTGCAGTTCAACAGGAGCGATCACACCTTTGAGAGCTGTTGCACCAAGTGGACTGACATGAATCATGGCTCCGACAGGAGAGATGTCAATTGAAATCAAGGAGAGGATTATCAAACTTCATCATCAAGGTAAATCATCACACATCGTTCCAAAAGATCTTAGTTGTTTCGAGTCAGCTGTGTCTAAAATCTGGACCGAGTGCAAAAAGCACGGGAAGGTTGTTAGAGGCAAGACTTCTGGTAGACCAAGGAAGACATCAAATCATTACAACAGAAGATGTAAAGCATAATTGTATTGATTAACAGAACATGCACAGCAGAACAAATGAGGAACAAATGGGAGTAAATTGGATTCAACATCTGTAACTGAACTGTCAGAAATCGCTGAAAGGAAATGGTATTTATGTACAAAATTCTAAACAAAAGCCATCATTACTGAAAAAAAAAACAGGTTTCAGTGGGTGAAGGAGGAGGACTGTAGATTATTGGATGAAAGTCAGATTCAGTGACACATCGTGAATCTGTACTGGGCAAAGTAATGATGCTGGAACTTTTGTTTGGTGCCGTTCCAATAAGATTTATGAAGACGACTGCCTGAAGAAATTGCGCAACTTTCCAGAGTCATTGATCCTATGGGGGCTGCATGTCAGGCAAAGGCACTGGGGAGATGGCTGTCCTTGCATCTTTAATAAATGCACACATTTCCATCGACATTTTGAACACTTTTCGTATCCCATCAATTGAAAGCACATTTGAGAATGTTGAAAAAAATGTTCCAATATGACAAGGCATGTAGCTTACAGATGCTTAAAGATGCTGAGATTCTCCTAAGGAGTGACAAGGATGGACAGGATCAGAAATGAGGTCATCAGAGGGACAACTCAGACAGGAAAGTTTGGAGAAAAAGTTAGAGGCCAGACTGAGATGGTTTGGACATGTACAGAGGAGGGACACTGGATAAATTGGTCGGAGAATGTTAGAGATGGAGCTACCAGGTAGGAGACAGAGAGGAAGGCCAAAGAGGAGATTCATGGATGCAGTGAGGGAAGACATGCAGGTAGTTGGAGACAGAGTACAGGATGCAGAGAACAGGGAAAGATGGAAATTAATGACTCACTGTGGCAACCCCTGAAAAGGGACAAGCCGAAAGGAGAAGAAGATGACAAGGCATGGAACTAGAGAGCAAAAACTGTGAAAACATTCCTCAAAGAAAGACACATAGAGCTTTATTTTGGTAGACTAGCGTAAAAACAGGCATATCTTCATTTTCGTGCCGGCACAAGTTTCATCTATGATGGTTGGGGCC
The DNA here is from genome assembly GCF_001891065.2 of Hippocampus comes. Lineage (NCBI taxonomy): Eukaryota > Metazoa > Chordata > Actinopteri > Syngnathiformes > Syngnathidae > Hippocampus > Hippocampus comes. The sequence goes on from NW_017806059.1 coordinate 80,680, forward strand.
ATGTTGCGCCACTTTGGGCATTCAGGCACACAGAATTGCCTCGCTCCTCACTCATCTGTCAATTTGGTAACAGAAAGGAGTTCTGTAGCCCAGCGTAAAAACAGATGCATTATCATTTTCATGCCGTGGAACTGGTCTGATTCAGCATGTTTGTCAATTTGGTAGACGCGCTGGGCATTCCTGCCGCGTCCCCCGGCACATCTGCAAATTTGGTTAAAAAAGGTAGACTGTTATGTTCTTTTTGTGTTTGTTGTTTTGAAATGTCTTTCCCTACAGCAGGTGCACCTGATCCTTGTTCCCAATCAAAGCCTTGCCAAGTATTTAAGGACTGCCAAGTTGTCACGTCTCTGTCGGATTATTGACCTTGCTCACTGTACTTCCTCACGTGATATTTTCTAGACCTTCTTGCTCTTGTCCATAGTCACTCTTGTCCGTGTTAATTCCAGTTTTGTAAGTATTTTTTGTATACAGTACAGTATTAATTTTTAACAATTTTGGTTAGTGCTTTCTGTTCTAGTTTCGTTTTCCTGGCTTGGATGGAGGGTACAAGGCGGTCTCCAATTGCCCTTGTCATTTGCACGGCCGACTACATCTTCCTCAAGGGGAGAGCTTGCAGTTTACTTGCCGGACGCAAGCGATTCTATTTCTCTTATCGTCATGTCAATTACGGCACATTTGATTTTGATGAATTGGGGGGTCGCTCTAGGATTGGCTGGGAAAAGACTACTTACACCCAATTTTACCTGCACAAAGTCGAGCAAAATACCAAAAGAAAGAAAACTCCACCCATGCACACAGTAAGACTGCACTTTCTGTTGGATTCATGCTCGTCATGAAAACAGGGACCATAAGGGCAATGTCATGGATTTGGATCTCAATCAGACTGAAAATCTTTGGTGGAAGTTGAAGAAATTTGTCCGTGACAAGGCTCAAATCTGCAAACCTGATTTGGCAAAAGCAACCAAAGCTGGAGCCAGATTGATGAAGAGTACTGTTTTCACTCATATAGTCAATGCCTAAGAGACTGCGAGCTGTTATAAAAGCCAGTGGTGGTGCAACAAAGTACTAGTGGTGTGTTGACGTGTTCTTTTGGTGTTGTTTTTTTTCATGATTCCATTTTTTTCCCCTCAAAATTGAGTGATTCCATATTTTTTTCCCCTCTGCTTGGTGTAATTGTTACTTTTCGTTTGATTTATTTTAGTGTTTCTGAAAGCCAGAAAGTTGCCATTTGAAACATATGTCATGCTTGTGATCTACAAATTACAAAAATGTTTCTATCTTTTTTTTTTTGGTCTCATGAGGGTTCTTTCATTGTTATTGTTAGGATGGAAAATGGTGTTTTCCTCTTGGAGAGGACACTGCGGTCAGATAATCATTATCTCTGCACTCTGTCCCCTTAAAGAGGAAAATATTCACACTTTTTAATTCATATAGACAGTTACATTTTGGTCTACAAATCAGTGACACAAACATTTCAATAAAATATTGTTGGATACAGATGTGTTACATATTAAATGACCATTTAGTTAATCAGTATGAACAAAGTCTCAGGGAGAGCCAATATTTGTCGTTTTCAACTGCTTCCAAGCACACTACTCTAACACCAGTGTGCACAAAAATGAAAATCAGATGTTCATTATACCGCTGGCATTGGGCCGGAACCTCCTATGTCACATTTTAATACATTTCACATTATCTCATAAGTCTACACTATTTGTCAGTCCATACATGTGAGTGCTATTTTGGCAAATAATTGCAAATGGCTTGCTCTGTTTGACAACGTAATGTTGATGATTGAACAAACGTGCCTGCCGGTTTTAGGGTCTCATGGAAAGTGATGAATTTGGAGGTACTGAGATCAGCAATATATATCGACAGTAAGTGCTGCGATTAGAAGTGAGGCAGTGTATCAAATAGTATTGCATTCAAACTTCTGTCTTCACTCATGCATCAATTTCCCCCCACACCACTTATTTCTCTTTCCTTTGCTACAGCAGCATTGCTGGGGTTTTTTCCCCTAATATATTTTCAGTCACTATAAGCCCGAATGAGCACCTCCAATTCCATGGGATACATGTTTCCATGGTGAATCGGTTGATCGGGGCTCCACTGATGATGTCACATTGTTGTGGTCTTGCACGCGCTTCACGCAGTGTGAGTGTACTCAAATTTGATTGAACTAATTCAGATCAACTGTTCTGAACCAAATGATGGCAGTTTTCAAGTTCACAGGAAATCAATTCAGAGGTCAGGATTAGACTAATAAGATGTTGAATGTGCTTGCTGGAATCAAACCACACTCCCTCTGAAGAATACAAGCCCACTGAAGTCATGAAATGCTACAACATTTTAAATCCCAAGCAGACAGTTTTTCCAGGTCATAACTGGACATGTCTGAGGAAAAAAGGAATTTTAGTGAGACTTAGGAAATCGATCCGACCATTTTTAAGCACTTATCCTCAATAGGGTCACAGGTTAGCCTTTTTTGCCTGACTTGGGCGAGAAGCGGGTGCACACTGGACTGGCTACCAGCCAATCGCAGGGTGCATATAGATAAAAAAAACATTTTGAGTCTTTGTATTCATTTAACCTAATGTGTGTGTTTTAGTACCCAAAGAAAACCCATTTGGGAAGAACATGCAAACTGTACAGGGAAAACTCCTTATCTTTGAACTGTGAGGAATAACCAATATTCAACTGTGCTGCTTAAGTTCTTTCAAATGTTTCTGTCTTTGAACAGATATTTGATGGAAAGCTTTAGAGTAAAAGGACGTTTGCAAAAAATAGAAAATCATTCTAAATTCCGGTAGCTGAAATCATCTTGGGCCGAATTGTACTGAAAATCCCACTGAAAGTGGAGACAAAAATTGCTACTGGTTTCCGCCTACCGTCTATATGTACAGACTGCTCTGCAGCAATCTGGTCTGAATCCATGGAAAAACATCAATTGTAATTAGAGGTTAGATCAACACAACGTTTTCTTCACATGGGAACCAAATTTATGATCGTGAGGTGGAAATCAGAGAGAAGGGGGAAGCTGCCACGCTCATTCAGACGGGAAGACATTGAGGGGACATGGACCATGATGGCCAGTGGTACGCTACTTGAGGTTTTGCTGTTATCTTGGACTGCTGCCTGCATACTTACTGCTACTGAAAGGGTCGAGCAGTTCAAGGTCCATTTTCAACGACGTGTGTGGGTCATATTCATACTGGGGAGGTTTGTGAGAAAATGAGGGCTTTCCCCTTATTGAACATGCATGCCCTGACATGTGATAATATACAGAGAATATAGTGCCTATATCCTTCAACATATGGTGCAATGCAAAACAAAAGGAAGGTGGTGTGTATACAATAGCGCGCTGTAAAAAGTGCCGTGTTTAAATGGCTGGGTGAACTTGACTTAGGAAGTACAATGAACTGAAATCTTTCACCATATGCACTGAAATTTCCACATGCTCATCCATCATTAAAACCCAAAGAGCAGAGACATACTGTATCCTGACTTCTTGGGGGTCGGATGGGCTTTGTGGACTGGTGCAACTGAAGCAGCGAAAACACTGTGATTACGACTGTGCCAAATAAATATTTTAAATGGCAAAGTCAAATGAGGGATGTACAAGAAGACCGAAATCTAACCGTCGTGTAATTATGTCAGTGCCTTACCCTTTGAAGTCTTCCTGACATGTACAGCTAAGATCACATAAGGACACATCCTGTACAAGTAGTAGCACGGCATGAGGTTATTCATGGCCGAACGGGAACAACACAATAATTTGGTGTGTGGCAGGCCAACACATAGTCCACAGACCAAAGCGGTGCACTTGCACTCTTCACATCTGCAACAGGGTTGAGCCGAAGCAATATTTTTAGCAGTCCTTTTGGGCACATGTCCATAGGCATAAGGATGTTGAATTAATAAAATAGCAGTAAATACACTCAGTGTATGACCATTGATTTACACACACACACACACACACACACACACACACACACACACACACACACACACACACACACACACAATTCTGTTTATAAGCCCCCGCCACCCCCCCAAAAATAAGCAAACAAACAAAAACTCATGAAGGTGTGCAGCAAAAGTGAATTACTTATACTGGTACTTGGAATCAAGGCTTCATATAAAGCTGTATATACTGGTAACTTGTTTCATTTTTACTGTGCTCATTTTGCTTTCTTGGAACACACCAGATGTGTTGTCATGACGATTGGTTATGTTGTTATGTTTAAGTTTATCCAAGACTAGGTTAAGTTGCAACACTGGGTCTGGAAGCTGCAGAGCAGACTTTAAAGTTCTACGACTTATCATATAAATCACTGAATAGTTTAGGTCCCGACCACATTCAACTACCGGTAATCAATCAATCAAACAGAAAAGATAAATAAGTGGCATAGGGGAAATTGATGCATGAGTGAAGACAGAATGCCAAAACTAGTAGGAGGTCTGCAGCCTCGGGTCAGTTCGTGGAGTCCAGAATTCAAAACAAACACGGTGAAGCAGCATTTAGCTATTATGCTGCACATAAATGGAATAAGCTGCCAACAGAAGTGAAGTCAGCCCCAAGTGTGAATACTTTTAAAGAAGATTAAAAACTTTTGAGATGCTGTTTTGTCCCATACCTGTGACTCAGGTCTTTTGAAAGCAGTGAAAATAAATAATCAAATCAAAAGTCTTTTTCATACACTGTATTCTCCTTTAAGGCCGTATCTCACTGAGCAGTGAAGGTTTGGAAGTCTGTGCGTGTATTGTTTTTTTGTTTTTTTGTGAGGGTTTGTTCAAAGTCGCAAACGGACATAAAAACGTTTGCCAACAATTTTAATGGTCTAGGATAGTTCTCCTTATCGCAAAGAGATTTTGAATATGATCAAAGTTTGATGGTGACAAGAAAAAAATGTTTGTGACCATTAAAACTATTTGTGAATGTCTTTGCAACTTTTTGTTACATTGAACGAACCCTGACAAAACCAACATTTGCTACGTGAATACACACTTACAAATCATCACCGCTCGGTGAGATACAGCCTGAAAGCAAGCAAGCTACCTTTTATTCGTGAAGTAAATGCCTTGAGAAAAGTGTAGTTTTAATGATGTGAAGCACCTCGTGATACCTTGTGTATGAAATTATGATGATACATTATTCTGCCTTGCTTACCTCACAAGTTGGGAGTTTCTTGTCATTGAATGTTCGCTGCTATGAGTTGATATGATATAGAACATTGCCCTTACGTACAACTGCACAGCAAAGATTTTTTTTTGACTGCATACGACTATCCTACCTATGCTCAGATATGCTTGTTGGCACATTTACTGGAATGTAGTTAGAATGATTTAGAGTTTCTGGAAGTTTTCTGTTGTTCAAGCAGTGAAAGAGGCGGCGTAAACAAAACTTAAGAGGAAAAAAAAACAAACTCTTAAACTAAATCACATGTGAAAAGAGTCTCTCTGTCAGTGCTTAGAAGTACCGGTCCCAAAAGCATTGGAAAGATGTCTTTTTCCTTCCCAGCTATAATGAATAACTTATTTTGTGATAGCAGGTTGTGTGGGGAGGAGCTCGATGACTGCTGGCAAAGTTATCTCACCACAAAATCTCCCAGTTGATGAGAGGAGTACCATTTAATTTCAATGCAAGTGCGGTCCCTGGTTGAGAACAGTGAGTGAATGTAAAACATGTCACTGAAACATATCAAAGAACAACCAACAGTGTTCAACTTTAAGCAAATGTTTTAATTTAAAGAACCCTGCAGAGCAACACCATTTGGTCTTCCTGTGTAATGCGTCTTGTGATTTCTTTTGATCAAGATTCATGACAGTCACAGTCCACGGAGAAAGTTTTAGGGTGAGGAAAAGTTTGTGGGGAGAGCAAATACACAAACCACAGTGGGGCTCAGCCGTGTTAAGATGAAAGGCAGCTGCCTTTCATCTGCGGAAGAATATTACCAAATATGCAGAAACCAAAATGAGGGAAAGTCCATCCATCCATTATCTGAAACGCTTATCCTCACGAGAGTTGCGGTGGACTGAAGCCTATCCCAGCTGACTTCGGGCAGCAGGCAGGGGACACCCTGAACTGGTTGCCGGCCAGTCGCAGGGTACACATTGACAAACAAACAACCAAGCTCACAATCACACCTAGGGACAATATGGAGTGTTCAATCAGTCCGGCATGCATGTTTTTGGAATGTGGGACAAAATCGGAGTACCCAGAGAAATCCCACGCAGGCGCGGGGAGAATATACAAACTCCACACAGGAAAGCCGGAACCCGGATTTGAACCTAGGACCTTTGAACTGTGAGGCGGACATGCAGTCACCACTATCCAACCCATGGGGGAAAGTCTGAAACACTTATTCAACTAAAAGAAGCTTAACGTCCAAAATCGTGATCAATCATCAAAAACATTCAAGTGCATATTTCTACTCATGCACACTTCACTCTCTGACAATATTAGGACGTCTTGCAAATATTTAGGATTCGAGGGACTTTAAGCTTTTTCCTCCATATAGACACTCACTGGAGAGAAAAAGCTTCACCTCATTTAATGTCCGAAAGCTGTGACGCATCATCACCAAATTTATGTGTACATCTCTCCTCATGCCACTTCAACCAATGAAAATATTAGAAACATTGCCCCAATATTCGGGATTTTATGGGCATCAAGTGTTTTCCGCTTCATGTTACTTGATATCAGAAAACAATTGATCTTCACCCAAATTGAAAACTCAAAATATTGAGGTCATTCGAATAAGGTGGTTCAGATGTTGAAGTGGGCATGAGTACAGAGGGCCACATTAATTTGACGGCTGATTTCAGTTGTATAACATGAAGCACATTAGCTTTTCTCCAAAGCACAGATGTGAAACTTTGGTACTTGTGGGCCGCTATATGCATCTTTTAGATAGAAGTTTCCCTCTGTTATGATCAAGGCTGTGGGTTTTTTTTTTTCGATTAGTGTCTGTTAAAGTAGATGGAGGTGTTTCAAATTTGGTGGCACAGGAGGGTCAACCCCTTTTAAATCAGCTCAGTGATGACAGCAGAGGAAGGAACACTCTCTCACTCTCTCTCTCTCTCTGGGGAACTGCCATTTTTGTTGCTACTTTTTCTCATGTTTTGGTTAGTAAAGAGGGTAAGAGCCTATCTTTTTGTTGAATGCATATTTTGATTTTCACTTTCCAAGTGAGTAATGTTTTGTTTGTTGTGTTGGCCCTGGTTTGCCTTCAAGTCTTTTTTGGTTTAGTCAAGTGTTGATGGAAACTCAGAAATAGTAAATGCAAATACATCTCTTTCACTCGTAAGTGTTTTGAGTAGACTGCTTGGGACTGAAGGGAGTTGGGGAGCTGGGCTTCATGTTGTGTCCTGGATACCCCAAGACAGGGCCTAACACCCTCCTCCAACACACCTAATTCAAATCATCAGGCTCCTGCAGATCTTGCTGATGAGATGATCATTTAAATGCGTTGGAAGGGAACATCCCAAACATGCAATATAGTGGCCCTCATACCTGTGCTCGGTCGTGAGCGTCTCTGGAGAGGAAAAGGCTCATCAATAAAAGTATTCAGGAAATCTTTCTGATATTTTCTGAGGTTGATAAGGTTCCGTTGACAAAGATATTTCGTCCAATATTTAGTTGACGAAAGCAATACTAATTGGCGGCAGCAGGTCTTTCTGTTGGACACCAAATTATTGTTAATATGATAGGACTTATTTTTCTTTTGTTATTATTGTTTTCCTTTTGTAAACAACCATTTTTCCCAACTCTGCGCGTGTGTGTGTGTGTGTGTGTGTGTGTGTGTGTGTGTGTGTGTGTGTGTGTGTGTGTGTGTGTGTGTGTGTGTGAGATGGTGATGCAGGAGATGGTGATGCTCTTCACAGCAGCACCCCTTCATGATATTGTTTTTTTGTAGTTTTTTTTTTTTAATGTTTTGTATTTGTAAATAGATGCCTTACAGAGAAACCTCTCCGAGAGGGCTGTTAGGGGTCGACTGGGAAATATTTTCAAACATTCGTCACGCTTTTTCTGCACTTCTGGACCACATTTAAGCAACGCGTCACTACTCCAATGCTCTGTGACACACACAATGAGCTGTTGGCTCCCAAAACCTCCACACATGAGTGTTAGGCGCCCTGGGGATCCCCACGGAGCTTTGAAGGAGTACAAAAGTGCAAGCAAGGAAGAGGAGAACGAAGCCCTCTGTTGCGGCTATCGTCATGAGGAACATAAGGTCATTGGCTCATAAATTGGACGATTTTATCACACTGATGAGACTGCAACACATATATCGAGAATTCAGCATCTTATGCTTGACGGAGACCTGCTTACACGCAGATTTGCATTTCAGTGATGTCATTACATCTCTACCTGGATTCAGGTCAGTCAGAGAGATTGGGCTCTGAGCAGTAAGAAGAAAGAATGCGGGATTGCAATTTTTGTGAATTAAAGTTGTAGCAATCCAAATAATTTTACTGCAAAAAAAAGTGTCTTTGCACAGCACACATTGAACTGTTAGCTCTCCGCATAGCTCGCCAGTCTGTTTTCTGCACAATGAAGGACGAGAAGACATTGGACCTGCTGTATGGTAACATAAATGATGCAACCCCTGCCTCCAGTCGGATCATCAGATCACAATCAGGTGTTGAGAACATCTCAGCATGTTCCTGCAGTTCAAAGTCTTCCTACGAAGACAAAGGTCGTCAGGAAGCCAAGGATGAACTGCAGTGCTGCTGTCAAAAGAAAGATTGGATTGTGCTTTGTGATCCAGATGGGGACAACATTGACGACCTCACAGATTCAATAACTGAACCCAGTCCTCCTCAATTAAAAGAAAAGGGCCTTCACATCTGAGGATCGGGAGCAGTTAATGAGGATCTGGTGTAAAATCAAGGGGCAGCCTGGTACTCTTATAATCAAATTTAAATGGCATCAAAGAGATGTGGCGTGGAATGAAACACATTCTGTAAAATAGCAGTAGGGAGGCATCCTAAAGAGTGCTAATCAGCTGAATTGCTCTTCAGCTCTGGGTCCTCCTCCTCCGAAAGACCAAGCGTCAACATGACAGTGACAGATGTGCAGGGGAATAGACAGCTGGAGAAAATACATCAACCCATGGCTGCTGATGTGATCGCATCAGTGCGACGGTCTGAACATGCCCCCGTTTTTGCACTTGGGCAGCAACCAGTCACATATTGTGATGTCGGTGCACCACAAGCAACTGTTCTACCGCCATTTCCTGTTCACCTTGTACAGACATCTTGCCATCAACAGAAGCTTTTGGGCGACTTTGTGCTGGTGAGGTGTATTAGTGATGGACAGGAAATCTGCAGAGAGAGAGCGAGAGCACAGAGATCTGGTGGACAACTTCGTGGACCGGTGCAGTTGGAACCATCTAGTCCTCAACAAGAGCAAAGCTCAGGAGATAGTTGTGGACTTTAGGAGAACCAGGACCACTGGTCAACCCACCATCATTGCTGGGAAGCAGATTGAGATTGTGCAACAGCACATGCACTCGGGACTCCACTTGAACAATGGACTAGATTGGAGCACCAACGTGGATGCTGTTTACAAGGCATGTACATTCCAACTCTCACCTTTGGTCACGAGCTAGGGTCGTAACCAAAAGAACAAGATTGTGGATACAAGCGGCCAAATTGAGTTTGCTCCCCAGTGTGTCCCTTAGAGTGAGAAATTTGGTCATCCAGGAGAAGATTGGAGTCGAGTCACTGCTCCTCCACATTGAAAGGAGACTGATGAGCCGGGTTGGGCATCTGGTCAGGATGCCTACCCGATGCCTCCCTGGTGAGGTGTTCCCCCGTGAAGAGGCCGTAGGGACGAACCAGGACATGCTGGAGAGACATAAACCCCAGGAGAGCTGGATGAAATGCCTGGGGAGAGGGATGTCTGGGCTTTCATGCTACAGCTGCCGCCTCCACCATCCATCCCCGGATAACCAAAAGGAACTGGATGAATTGTTTGGAAAAGGCAGAAAGATTTTGCAGAGTCGAGATGTTTTTTTTGTCATTTCATAGTGAACACAATACATAAGTATGTGATCTGGGGGGTGACCAGTATAATGTTCTCACAACTGCAGAACGCCAAATGCAAGTGTGTATTTGTGTTTAGAATACAGGGTTCATTGCTATTTCCCTCAATATTTTCCTTGGGTGTTTATCTGGTGAGTGGCCGGACCCGTGAAGAGGGCGTGTCTGCACCAAGTAGCTGTCTTTGAAAGGAGATCAGAGAAAGATCTGGCCTAATTACCCGATGTTTGCCTCAAGACATCTGGGCTGACTGCCTTCTGCTGAGGGATGGCTCATATGGAAGGATGTCATAAGAGCAGGTCGCCACAGACAAATCGTTTGTCAACATGGGCAAATAAATCATTTACTTGAGGCAGATTGACAGCACAGCCACTCTTTTGGGAAGTTTACAAAAATACATTAGCGTCATTTTGTTGCTATACAGATACAAATACGTCCTCAAGTTTTTGTTCAAGTGGTTTCGAGCCATGATGAAGTGGATCACTATTTGTCCCAAATTTGCAGGATTCAAATACTAACATTAAACTTAGCGTCAGGTATTCTAATAAAGGAATCCAGCGAAATAACCGCTGCATCGAAGCAAGAGCTCTAAATCAGTCTCCTTTTTTTGTTTGTTTATTTGCTTGCTTGCTTGTTTGTATTTACATGTTCCAATGATTGTCTTACTTAGCGCCAATTGCATTTACAATCCGGTTTGTTGGAACAATATAATCAAAGTTGTGGAATTTGGGAAATTGTTGATTTTTCTACTCCAGAGCACAGATACATCTGTTAATCAATGAGTTATTTCATAAAGTGGGCATTGGGCAAGACCATTCAATCATCAGCATCAGCAGAGTGTGCTCCAAGATCATCGGACTTCCCACTCGCCCTCTGATTGCAGTGTGCGAGCAGCAGATCCTTGGTCTAGCTGCTCAGATCATGAAAGACCCCTCACATGCTCTCTTCCCCGCGTTCGAATGGCTGCCCTCCGGCCGCAGGCTGCGGTTCCCAGCTTGCAGGACAGCGAGAAGGAGATCCACCTTCGTCCCCCAGGCTGTTCTCCTCTTAAACTCTTAAACTCTTATTCCAATATCCCTGACACCCCTCCCCCACCATTCAAACTCGCATACCCCATTGTGCAATACGGGCTTACAGTGCAATACTTGACGTGCAATACTGTTTTCATGTGCAATACTGTCTTACTGTGTCCTCACTGTGCAATACTGCTCGATGTGCAATACTATTTGATGCTGGAGCCACTACCTCAAGACCTCAAGTGCTAAGCTACTCTTATCCTATGTCTTTCCTTGCTCCTACTGTCTCTACAATAAGCCGCTCTCGTACAACTCTAATTGCCCCACGGGGATAAATAAAGTTTTCTGAATCTGAATCTGAATCTGAATCTGAATTCAATGTGCTCCAGCATGACTGCACCCAAATACATGAAAGAAGTTCAGGGTTGGATGCCCTTGATAGTGGAACAAATTGACTAGGCCTGACCTCAATCACATAAATCATCTCTGGCCTTGACCCCAAAAATGTGTTTATGGATTAACGGACAGAAATATAATCCTACAAATAAAATCCAAGGGTGCTGCCAATGATTCTGGACCCTGTGAAAAAAAACATCACAACCCACCAATTCATTGTCGTTTATTGAAAAAAAAAAACGATTTTATTTGGTCAGCTTGCTTTAATCTAATCATGCAAAGTGTGTTTGCGAATGAAAACACTGAGATCTGTCTGGAATACAGAATACATTTGCAGGAACACAAATTCCTCATGTTAACATTTAGCCTTTGCCAGAAAATTCCAGGAGATGATAGCTTTCCATCCCAAACACAAAATAGTACCAGTTTGGACAGACCAAGCTGAAGGAAGAAAATGCGGTTGGTGTCAATTTTAGCATTTGACAGCAAATGCAATACTCTGTAAAGGAGAAATGCTAATTGTCAGAATAAGACTAACCTCTTACAGCATGTCTAATATCCATCCATCCATTTTCTGATCCGCTTGTCCTCACAAGGGCCGCGGGGTGTGCTGGAGCCTATCCCAGCTGTCTTCGGGCAGCAGGCGGGGGACGCCCTGAACTGGTTGCCGGCCAATCGCAAGCATGCCTAATAATAGTACATAACATGTCCTATGTCAACACATTCAAACAGATACTGTACATCCCGTTTCATCTCAATTACGGGTCTGATGTTTAATGTAACAAACTGGCAGCATGATTCATGCAACAAATAAAACACTGCACCATTTCTTTATTCGTTCCTTCATTCTCTTGCTTTTTTTAAAAAATTTGTTTTGTGTGCCCTCATAGATAAGTTTACTTCATTTTGGTGTGCTAACATATTTTAAACTGCTTGTCATGCAAGCCATCTGTCGAAGCTGGCGCCCGTCTGACAGCCCGGCTCGACACACAGCCAATCCATCACGAGCATGTTGCAAAATAATGCTTTGAGGGAAACACTGCAGGGGGTTGATGTGATATTTTAATTGCGCAGCAATTTCATTTTATTTTTTTTCCCACTCTATCCGGGTGTACCGGCCAGTCCAATTGTCAAGTCCGCGCCTAATACTGGGACACAGCTCATTGTTCCTGGGACACGTACCCTACCGACCAGGACAATGAAAGCTCCTTGTTTTCATTTGCGCTCAGCAAATATGCGACCGTGACGAGGCTTTGTTTAGTTAAAACATTTAAAGCTGTCTCAGTGGGAAGTGGCAAGAAATGTCTTCCAGTCGCACCCTGGCTTCCTCCTCAAGTGTCTCTTTTTAACAGAAGTTATAAACTCCAAGCGGCATGTCGCGACCAGGACAATGAAAGCTCCTTGTTTTCATTTGCGCTCAGCAAATATGCGACCGTGACGAGGCTTTGTTTAGTTAAAACATTTAAAGCTGTCTCAGTGGGAAGTGGCAAGAAATGTCTGCCAGTCGCACCCTGGCTTCCTCCTCAAGTGTCTCTTTTTAACAGAAGTTATAAACTCCAAGCGGCATGTCTTAATAGCACTTGTGCAGGGAGATTTAAACACTAGCTCTCACAATGTCTATTATTGGTCAAGTCATCCAAGTTGACCATGATTGGGGGGGGGACACAAAAATTGTCTAGATTTACAAGGAATCACAAAGTTCCTCACTAATGCCGTCATTATGAATGCGCTAAACTTTGTAAGGTGAACACACACACACACACACACACAAAAAAAACGGGAAAACCAAACACTGAGAAAAATGCAGCTTTATCTAATTGCATTGAGAAGGCTGTTAAATAATAGCTGAGTTTGAGCAGGGACATCACGTTGAAAGCAGTGATGTGAGGGCCCGCCATTGTTGTCGCCATTGTTCTCCCTCATGACTTAAATACAGCAGTACTCCAAAGCCACACTGTCTAAATATGTATTTCTGCACAGCTAATTAGAGACTGCCTGCTAAGCGGGCACTGAGCCCAGAATGAGGGTTGGCTAAATATACCTAAACAAAAACAAAGCTCCCAAACTGAAAATAACAAACAATTGGACATTAAGTCAGGCACATAATCACAAACTTAACTGGAAAGGTAACTTTTTTGTGTGAGTTGTCTTTCTTGAAGTAGGAGCACTGCAGCAAAATGAGCTTTGTCACGTGCTCTTTAAAAAAAAAAAAACGTGACAGGAGAGCCCATGTGACTTTATATGACCAAATAAGCTCCCATCAAGACAGAGACGCAACAAGCGTGGACAATAATTTCCTTGATTTTATAAAGGTTAGACTTAAGGGTAAATGGCAGGTTTCTAATTACATCCTTTCTGCAACATTGTGATCAGGTTCAAGTGCTGAAGTCTCACGCCATGTTTAACACACACACACACATGTGTATATATATATATATATACTGTATAACATAAGAAATGGAAACATGCTATTTCTCTGGGTTATGAAACTGTGATTACTCATCCAGCAATTTTGGGCCAATAAAGGCAGTAGATGTAGATTGTGAGCACTAAAGTTGTTCTTTTAACACCTCCATTTTTAATAGTGTGGAATCAATGATTTATTTCACAGACAAACATTGCTAAGCATTCATCCATCCATCCATTTTCAACACCGCTTATTCTGAAAGGGCTCGCGGGGAGTTGCTGGAGCCTATTCTAACTGACTTCGGGCAAAAGGCAAGACTACACCTTGAACTTGTCGCCAGTCATTCGCAGGGGCACATATAGTGACAAACGAACATCCACACCCACATCCAGACCGTCATTAAGTGGGAACCAATCCCACGCTGTCAGCGTACGAGTCAGGTGAGCGTACCACGACCCCATCAGCGACTCGTTGCCGACGGGCACCACGCGAGACTGTAATTCAGTGACATGATCAAAAATGTTTTGTCTTTACAGGCGCTACATTCTTTTTCCTACTCTCGAAGCTCCACTTCCGCAGGTAGAAGCTGTTTCAACCCCCTACCCCACCGTGTTACAAACGGGTGCGAGATGAGTATTCCTCAACTTTCTCAGCCTTTTTTGAAACCATATTGGAGCCATAATATTCTAAATGAATGATTATTTATTGAAAAAAAATAAAGGTTATCAATTTGAACATTAAATAGAGGTTGAAGATGATTTGCAAATCATTGGATTATTTTATTTTTTTTTTTTAACACAGCGGCCCAACTTCATTGGAATTTTAGTTGTAAAACATATGCAACGTTTCAAACACAGATACTAATCACAGAGATAAAATGTGTTGAGCGTTTTTCTCCGTTTCAGTCTGCGTAACTTGAGGAGCGTGATTTAGGGAGTGTCATGGGTCAGTCGATTGGCCTCCCTCCTACCTCCCTTCCAGCAGATACAAGAGCCCTGAGTCAGCCTGGAGGAAGGTGAAATGTTTTACTGTTCACACATTTCCCTCTCGCTAACCTCAAAAAGAGTCCTCTCTTCCCTCCCTGCAAAATAGCGCTCCTTGAGATCCTTGTGCACCGCCACTCAGCAGCACATCTGACACATCTGGGAACCCAGAAAGGATTAAGTGCTCTGTGTCTAAATGTGTTTTTGAAAAATGAGAACGCGTCAAGGGTTGCAGGATGGAAGCCATGACGCAAGCCTCGAGCAGCATGGTCAAACAGTGGAAATATGCGAACAGCAAAAAATGCTCAGGCATCAAAGCGTGTTTATGAGCATGACTCAAAGGTAATCCAGCACCATATGCTGATATCATGATGTGCAAAACTGCAAAGGAACTAAGAAACTCGTGACATAAGAACGGCGTTTAACCCTTTCAATACATGACTTTGTGCTGAGGATTTTAAGGTACCCTTAATAAAAGGCTTTTCAAGAGGTTTAGAATCTCAGTATCATTTGCGTTACAGCAGCTTTTTACAACAAGAGACATTTAATATTGGGGCTCACTATTTGACAATGTGCGGTCCGCGGTTTGCAATGGAGAACCTTTTCTACAACGGGCCCTAACCTGAATTTGTACTGAAGACTCAATATGCTTTTGCAAAAAAAAAAAAAAATATATATATATATATCTCTCACAACGTCTATTATTGGTCAAGTCATCCAAGTTGACCATGATTGGGGGGGGGACACAAAAATTGTCTAGATTTACAAGGAATCACAAAGTTCCTCACTAATGCCGTCATTATGAATGCGCTAAACTTTGTAAGGTGAACACACACACACACACACACACAAAAAAAACGGGAAAACCAAACACTGAGAAAAATGCAGCTTTATCTAATTGCATTGAGAAGGCTGTTAAATAATAGCTGAGTTTGAGCAGGGACATCACGTTGAAAGCAGTGATGTGAGGGCCCGCCATTGTTGTCGCCATTGTTCTCCCTCATGACTTAAATACAGCAGTACTCCAAAGCCACACTGTCTAAATATGTATTTCTGCACAGCTAATTAGAGACTGCCTGCTAAGCGGGCACTGAGCCCAGAATGAGGGTTGGCTAAATATACCTAAACAAAAACAAAGCTCCCAAACTGAAAATAACAAACAATTGGACATTAAGTCAGGCACATAATCACAAACTTAACTGGAAAGGTAACTTTTTTGTGTAAGTTGCGTTTCTTGAAGTAGGAGCACTGCAGCAAAATGAGCTTTGTCACGTGCTTTAAAAAAAAAAAAACGTGACAGGAGAGCCCATGTGACTTTATATGACCAAATAAGCTCCCATCAAGACAGAGACGCAACAAGCGTGGACAATAATTTCCTTGATTTTATAAAGGTTAGACTTAAGGGTAAATGGCAGGTTTCTAATTACATCCTTTCTGCAACATTGTGATCAGGTTCAAGTGCTGAAGTCTCACGCCATGTTTAACACACACACACACATGTGTATATATATATATATATACTGTATAACATAAGAATTGGAAACATGCTATTTCTCTGGGTTATGAAACTGTGATTACTCATCCAGCAATTTTGGGCCAATAAAGGCAGTAGATGTAGATTGTGAGCACTAAAGTTGTTCTTTTAACACCTCCATTTTTAATAGTGTGGAATCAATGATTTATTTCACAGACAAACATTGCTAAGCATTCATCCATCCATCCATTTTCAACACCGCTTATTCTGAAAGGGCTCGCGGGGAGTTGCTGGAGCCTATTCTAACTGACTTCGGGCAAAAGGCAAGACTACACCTTGAACTTGTCGCCAGTCATTCGCAGGGGCACATATAGTGACAAACGAACATCCACACCCACATCCAGACCGTCATTAAGTGGGAACCAATCCCACGCTGTCAGCGTACGAGTCAGGTGAGCGTACCACGACCCCATCAGCGACTCGTTGCCGACGGGCACCACGCGAGACTGTAATTCAGTGACATGATCAAAAATGTTTTGTCTTTACAGGCGCTACATTCTTTTTCCTACTCTCGAAGCTCCACTTCCGCAGGTAGAAGCTGTTTCAACCCCCTACCCCACCGTGTTACAAACGGGTGCGAGATGAGTATTCCTCAACTTTCTCAGCCTTTTTTGAAACCATATTGGAGCCATAATATTCTAAATGAATGATTATTTATTGAAAAAAAATAAAGGTTATCAATTTGAACATTAAATAGAGGTTGAAGATGATTTGCAAATCATTGGATTATTTTATTTTTTTTTTTTAACACAGCGGCCCAACTTCATTGGAATTTTAGTTGTAAAACATATGCAACGTTTCAAACACAGATACTAATCACAGAGATAAAATGTGTTGAGCGTTTTTCTCCGTTTCAGTCTGCGTAACTTGAGGAGCGTGATTTAGGGAGTGTCATGGGTCAGTCGATTGGCCTCCCTCCTACCTCCCTTCCAGCAGATACAAGAGCCCTGAGTCAGCCTGGAGGAAGGTGAAATGTTTTACTGTTCACACATTTCCCTCTCGCTAACTTCCCAAAACATGCATGGTAGGTTTAATGGAACACTTGAAACTGTCCTTAGGTGTGATTATGAAGGCAAATTGGTTGTTTGTCTACATGTGCCACTGCGATTGGCTGGCAAGCAGTTCAGAGTGTACCCTGCCTACTGCCTGAAGACAGCTCATATGTGAGGATACACGGATTGGAAAATGGATGGATAGATGGATGTAATTGACTTCCCGTTTTCTATGAAGCAGTAACATTATATTGCGTAACATTATATACATTATATTGTGTATCAATGCAATGCCTTGATTTCAGTGAGGTTAGCATAAAGTCAGAGCCATGAATGCAACTGCGAGACGCTAAATATGAAATAATCACTAAAGCTTAAAGCACTGTATTCTGAACATAAGAGTGCAGAACCACTTTTGACTGGGCCACCACCCAAAAAGTCTTAAATATGAACCCTGCATATCTCCTTTCTCCCCAATAAACCTTGTGTGCCAGAGGGGACCAATCCTGTCCTGATTGCCAGTCAGTCGCAGAGAGATCACAAATACAAATACATGAGTTCATGCTCATGTTTATTCTGTCTTTGAACTGGGAACGGAATGAACGCTGCCTGCGCCGATGTCAGGCAAACAAATTCAGTTCAACTGCGAACTGGTTTGTCGATAGCCATGAACATGCGCAGTGTGTGAAATTCACTGATAATACTTGCACTACCCGTTGAAACAAAAAGATTACGTTCGTATTTAAGATGTGTCATTTATACTTCGGTTTTATGTTGTGTTGAAACTCGCACAATAAAAAGTGAATGAAAAACATTGTAGTTCAATGTCCATATAATACAGAATGCCTTTCATGTACAGTAGTCATAGTTTAAATAGATGTTTCCACATTAACAATACATGATGTGTATTCTACAAATATGCGTAACGTGGCTTGTCAAAAAGAAATTGCCCCAAGGGAAAAAAAAGGTAAAAACTTGACAGGTGGACCCAGGTACGCTACTGATCCATAGTCCACAAATTTTGTTGGCCGCAGGCACTTGACAACCACGACTGCTTCACGTCTCAACAAAAACGTGCTGAAATTTTGGATGGCAAATCACTACAGAATAAAGAAACATCCTTAGTTGACTTTTGAACTCAGCTGCTTTCTATCAGTTTTTTTTCATGTCATTAAAATGCATGCTGTAACATATTTTGCAATGCCTAAAACCAATGTGAGTTATTATTCTTCTCATCTTCTACATTCTTTTGCATGAATACTTGCCCAAGATATTTTATTTCTCCAGATGCTTGTAAACCAGAAAAAAAAAAAAATCATTTCAACTGTACAGCATGCATACAGGCCTCAGAGAATTGCATGCATATGTATGTACTGTATATATCTCTATATATATCTTTGATTATACATCTAAAAATGAAAACCATTTGTGATCAGAGCTACAAGCGGTTTCGTCGTTGACATGCTCTCTGTGTGAGCATTAGCACATGGACAACAGTTTTGTCTGAAGATCAATCTTTCGGACATCTGGTAAACATCAGCTGACTAAACATGCCACAATACATCTAATACTGTGAGACAACTAAAGAAAAATAATCTAAAGCATCCGCAATCATTCCAGGAGCTGTAAATCGTACCAATGTTTTCTGACGAGTTGAACATTTGAGCAGAATGTTGTTTGAGTAAACCTCTTTGGCATGTACGGTAATGAGTGGTATTTGAGCTCATTTGTTTCTTGCCGTAACCTTTTATTTTGCTAAACGCTCCGCACATTTCCTATCTATTGCACCCTTACTGTCGACCAGTTACAACCAGTGATGACCGAGTTTGGTACACATACAGACATTTGTTTAGGCTTTCACTCCCCCCCGCCCCACCCTGTGTACTAATCATTTTGAATGGTTTAGACCACGTGTCAAAGTCAAGGCCCGGGGGCCAGATCTGGCTTGCCACATCATTTTATGTGTCCGGCGAAATGAAAATCAAACATGGCAACTTCCATGATGCTTGCTAAAATATGTACCAAAATTTCAGATTTTCACATGTAATAAATAAGAGAGACATTGTAAAGAGTTTCTTGTTGCCAAACACATCATTACAGTAACTTAAACAATCGTTGAATAAACTGTTATTCTTGACTTCTTTATATGATTTCGGTCGTAATGGCCCTCCAAGGGAAATGGTAACTAAAATGTGGCCCGTGACGAAAATGGGTTTGACATCCCTGGTTTAGACCTTCTGCATCGGTGTGATTGATAAGGCTCCACGGCCTTGTAGTGGATTGTTCCGATGTCATTTTGCTCTTCATCTTTCTTGGTATTAAATCTGTTGGACCTGACTTGCAGCCCTCTGTCTGGTCAGAGGTTTGGATGGAACTCGTTGATTTCTGCATCGCATGTCCTGCTGGAACACCACCTGGTCTGGTCCATCCGTTTCTATAGAGTCAGCTGCTGTTTATCCCAGCTGACTTTAAGCGAGAGGCAGGGTGAGTACGTACTCGAGCCACATTAGAGCATTTCTTCACATCGATCCATCCATCCATTTTTGAATCCACTTATCGTCACAAGGGTGTGTTGCAACCTATCCCAGTTGTCTTCGGTCATTAGGCGGGGTACACCCTGAATTTGTTGAAAGCAAATCGCAGGGCACACAGACGAAAAACCATCCGCACTCACAATCACACCTCAGAACAATTTAGAGTGCTCCATCCATGAACCTGCCATGCATGTTTTTGGATGTGGGAGGAAACCAGAGTACCTGGAGAAAACCCACTGTGGGGTGGACGTACTAAACAGTCGCCGACTGTGTCACCTGCATTTCTTTGCAGAAAATAAAAAAAAAATGGTCAAAATACAGTGTTTTGTTTTGTTTTTTTAATCTCCATTTTTTTTTTCGGAGCTGTGTACAAGGTCCGTGAAAATAACTTCCAGGAGGTGTGACACAAAAGATACAATTCAAATTCAAATTATGAGTTTTCTGATTTCAAGTAATCCCTCCGGAGTCTAATGCATTTTCCCAGCCTTCTGTGCCACATAGTCATGCACACGCGGAAGGATTCTTCCAGGATCCTCTACAGCTCCATCATCACTGCCATCTTGATGTCATCCATGTTTCCAAAACAGGGTCCCTTGATGATCCCCTTGGGCTTGGGAAATAGTTGGGGGAAAAAAAATCACGCAGAACCAGGTTGGACATGTCGGAAGGCCGCTCCAATGTCACCCAGGAACTGTCGGATGCTCATGGCATTGTGAGCAGGCGTGTTGTCAGGGTCAAGTAGCCATGAATCTCAGCTCCTCTCACGCACTGAATGAAAGACATGCCACAGGATATCGTTGTTGATGTGCTGGTTGGCCCACATTGAGGGGGTAATCTCATAGTTTGGTTTCGAAATACAGTCAATCTTTTCTGACACAATAATCTAAAGCATCCGCAATCATTCCAGGAGCTGTAAATCGTACCAATGTTTTCTGCCGAGTTGAACATTTGAGCAGAATGTTGTTAGAGTAAACCTCTTTGGCATTTGGCATGAGTGGTATTTGAGCTCATTTGTTTCTTGCCGTGACCTTTTATTTTGCTAAACGCTCCGCACATTTCCTATCTATTGCACCCTTACTGTCGACCAGTTACAACCAGTGATGACCGAGTTTGGTACACATACAGACATTTGTTTAGGCTTTCACTCCCCCCCGCCCCACCCTGTGTACTAATCATTTTGAATGGTTTAGACCACGTGTCAAAGTCAAGGCCCGGGGGCCAGATCTGGCTTTCCACCTCATTTTATGTGTC